>NC_035440.2:152749102-153049102 GCF_002127325.2 Helianthus annuus
TAGTTGTTGTGGAAACTTCTGGACAATCTGTTTCGCTCAGTGCCGCGCCCCGATGATTCCGCCATCGGTTGGGGTGTGACAGATTGGTATCAGAGCCATAACTATAGGGAATTAGGCAGACACGACCTTGTCCGGGTCGCTATCTTAGAGACCTAGACTATAGTTAGGAACCATCAGACCCAGTTTATGTGCTGAATTCTGCGATCCTTCCCTATCACTGCACTCGAATTTTCAAATAAAGGTCGGTAGGTTTAGTTGGGAGTAGGTGTGAAAGCCGCCAACTCCTGACCAAACTGCCTGACTTATGCCGATTTTATTTCATTATTCATGCTCATCTCATTATTTTTACCAACAAACAAGGGGGATTATACCAAACCAGGAGTGAAATCCATATTTTGATGCGTAATTTCCTCTATTTTTCATTAAAAACAAGAAAGAAATTGCTAAGCCAAGGGGTGAAACCCTGACCTTGGCAGTTTGTTCTGTACTTACTTATCACACCAAGGCATCGACGGACTCCAACGACCTGAACTCACAAGTATGACCTAGGGAACGCGTGTGGAATGCCCGAGAGTCGAGGCAGAAACACGACCTCTAGAGTCGAAAGTGACGACAAGTCTACTGCGAATAGTCGAATTGTCTTGGGTAGTCGATGTCTAGTAGCCGCAGACAGTCTATCTCTCGATTTTATGTGTTTCGATTCTGAGAACCGCAACCGCGTACTCTAATGACTCATTGATTTTTATGTGCCTATGTGTGCTTTCTCTGTTTTGTGATTATATTTTGGGATGTTATTCGATTCTACTATCATTTCAATCGACACACACGACTTGTACCGTTATTCTATCCCTAAACGAACGACACGCGAGCTTTGAAGGATAGGTTTCTGTTTTCTGAATGCCTCTGTGATCAAATGCCTAGGTGCCTCTGTGCTTCTGTGCTCTATGTGATTTCGTGTTTACGTGACTCTGTGCTTATGTGCTTCTGTGCTTACGTGCATCTGTGGTTTGTGCATATGAGTTTACGTGATATGTGTTTCAACGTGATTCTAAGCATTAGATAGTAGTAGACGTGTGAGGTGAGATTCGATTTCGTTGTGTTGAGTCCTGTGACGATGTCTGTTGCAGACCGTGTCGTCGTCTGGATCACGTCAACGTCTGACCCGCCAAGAAAAGAGAGACCGACGTCTCGCTGCTATCATCTCCAAAACCGTGGCGAAAGCTGTGAGTGAGGTGTATGAAAACGCTAGCAAGTCGTTAGAAGAATCCCGAACTGAGATCTCCAAGGATTCAAGAAAGGCTGCTTTCAGCTTCAAGCAGTTCAAAGCATGTGGACCAAAGGAGTTCACTGGCGAAGATGGTCCAACAGCCATGTTTAACTGGTTTGACTCGGTCGAAGTCACTCTGCGCCAGAGCGGATGTCCTAAGCATCTTCGTACTCTCAATGCAACAGGCGTCTTCCAGTCCCGTGCTCTAGACTGGTGGACGGCCGAACGAAACAAGCGCGGAAATGATGCAGCTTACGGGCTATCATGGAAGGAGTTGAAAGCGATCATGATCGAAGAATTCTGCCCTCCTCATGAACGCCAAAAGCTGGAGGACGAGTTCTGGGGAATCAAGCAGAAGGATGGAGACAACGCTGCTCTCACTGCTCGCTTCAAGAAGCTTAGCATTATCTGTCCTGATCAAGTCAAGACCTCAGATCAAGCCATCAAGAAGTACATCCGAGCTCTACCCGACTGTGTAGCCGATTTTGTTCACGCCGCCAAGCCAGCAACGATCGAAGAAACCTACCTACTCGCCGCGGAGATCAACGATAAACGAGTCAAGTCTGGTTTCTGGGATAAGCAAACCAAGTCCCTGCATCAAGCTACTGCAACACCCACCGACACGCCTGCTCAAACCTCCAAGTCATCGCGAAGGAAGAAGAAGCACAACAACAACAGCTCCAGCAACAAGAGCTATGCGGCCGCGACCACTGCTGCTCCCCTACAGTCTGTACCAGCTCAACAGCAGCACCACCAGCGCTCAGCTCCAGTGATCAATGCACCACCAGCAAAGCGTGCATACACAGGCCCTCACCCACTCTGCCCGACATGTTTGTATCATCACCCAGTGGGTCTAGCTTGTCGTTTTTGTGCTCACTATAACCTCTACGGTCATTTCACTGCGAACTGTCGCTATGGTCCCCGTCAAGCCCCAGCTCAAGCTACCGTCAACCAGGCTCTACTCCCTGCTCCTCAAGGCCAGCAAGCAGCTCCAGCACCAGCAGTCAATGCTCGAGTCTGCTTTGCATGTGGTGACCGTAACCACTTTGCAAACAGGTGCCCGAATAGGGTAGTCAAGCAAGAGCCCCAGCAGCAACAACAACAACAGCAGCCTCAACAGCAGCAGCAAGCAGCCTATGCCCGAACTTTCAACCTCAACGCCCGTCAGGCTCAGGGGGATAACAACGTGGTCAATGGTACGTTCCTTGTGAATGGTATTTATGCATCATGTTTGTTTGATACTGGAGCCGATAACTGCTTTGTGTCATTTGAATTCGAGAAGCTCCTTAGTCGTAAGCGCTCTTATCTATCTTCGTCATTCGAAGTCGAAGTTGCTACAGGGAGAACTATTGCCGTTAACTCAGTACTCCGTGATTGTACCCTCGAACTCAACAATCACATCTTTCCTATCGACCTTATTCCGATGCAACTCGGAAGTTTTGATGTCATAATAGGCATGGACTTTCTTCGTGAAAACCATGCTGAAGTTGTGTGCTTTGAAAAGATGATTCGATTCTCGCTTGTGAATGTGATTTTCTATGTGTTTACGGTGAAACAACGTCGAAAGGTCTCAAGCTTATGTCATGTATTCGAGTCAGCAAGTATCTCCGCAAGGAATACCAAGCCTTCTTGGCCAACATCGTAGTAGCGGAGAAGGGAAAGAAAAAGAAAGTTGAAGTCAAAGATGTTCCAGTGGTTCGTGAATTTCCCCAGGTGTTCCCTGATGATCTTCCCAGACTACACCAAGTCGTGATATCGACTTTCGTATCGATCTCATTCCTGGAGCTAACCCCGTTGCCGAAGCCCCTTATCGACTCACCCCATCCGAAATGCGGGAACTCTCGAATCAACTCCAGGAATTACTCGAAAAAGGCTTTATTCGCCCAAGCACCTCTCCTTGGGGCGCGCCAGTCCTTTTCGTCAAAAAGAAGGACGGGTCGTTCCGGATTTGCATCGACTATCGGGAATTGAATAAGCTAACCATCAAGAACCGATACCCCTTGCCCCGAATTGACGATTTGTTTGATCAGCTACAAGGTGCAGCATGCTTCTCTAAGATCGATCTACGTTCAGGATACCATCAGTTGCGGATTCAAGAGGAAGACATTCCTAAAACTGCTTTTCGAACCCGTTATGGCCATTACGAATTTGTTGTTATGCCCTTTGGTCTAACCAACGCACCCGCGGTCTTTATGGACCTCATGAATCGCGTGTGTAAGCCGTATCTTGACCGTTTCGTCATCGTGTTCATCGACGATGTCTTGATTTATTCCAAAACGAAAGCCGAACACGCGCAACATCTACGTTTGGTTCTCGAGTTACTCCAGGGGAACCAACTCTATGCCAAATTCTCCAAGTGCGAATTCTGGTTGGAGGAGGTTCAGTTTCTGGGTCACATAGTGAATAGTCGGGGTATCCATGTCGATCCTGCGAAGATTGAAGCTGTCAAAAGTTGGATTACGCCTAAGAACCCGTCAGAAGTTCGTTCTTTTCTCGGACTAGCGGGCTATTATCGAAGGTTCATTGAGGGATTCTCTAAGATCGCTGTGCCGCTTACTCCTCTTACCCATAAGGACAAGCCTTTTGTGTGGGGAAACGCACAAGAGACTGCCTTTCAAACCCTTAAGCATATGCTGTGCAACGCACCGATTCTTACACTGCCCGACGGAAGCGACAACTTCATTGTCTACTGTGATGCTTCTAACCTTGGTCTCGGCTGTGTTCTCATGCAGCGAGACAAGGTTATGGCCTACGCATCTCGTCAGCTCAAGATCCACGAGAAGAACTATACAACCTGTGACCTCGAGCTAGGCGCGGTTGTCTTTGCATTGAAGATTTGGCGACACTACCTGTATGGCACAAAGTGTACAATCTACACTGATCACAGGAGTTTACAACACATCTTTAATCAGAAAGAGCTTAATATGCGTCAACGCCGATGGGTAGAACTTCTCAATGATTACGACTGTGAGATTCGTTACCACCCAGGCAAGGCGAATGTGGTTGCTGACGCTCTCAGCAGAAAGAGTTACGTGCTCAGTACCCAAAACATCCAAGCACAGCACAACCTCGAAACCCTCATCCGAGAAGCCCAACATGCTTGCTTTAACGAGCGTACATTGAAGAGAGAAAGGATCTATCACGATGGAGCTCAGTTGGTAAGCAAACCAGATAGGATATTCTATTATCTGGACCGAATTTGGATCCCTAAGCGGACCGATTTGCGAAAGATTATCATGAACGAAGCCCACAAATCCCGGTATTCTATTCATCCCGGTGCAGACAAGATGTACCAGGACCTTCGTTATAAGTACTGGTGGCCGGGTATGAAAAGGGATATCGCTCTGTACGTTGGAAGCTGTTTAACTTATGCAAGAGTCAAGGCTGAACATCAAAGACCTTCCGGCTTACTCGAACAACCGCCGATACCTATATGGAAGTGAGAGAGTATAGCTATGGATTTCATAATGAAGCTCCCGCCCACGCCATCAGGTCACGACAGTATTTGGGTCATAGCTGATCGTCTAACGAAATCAGCCCACTTTTTGCCGATACGAGAAGACTACAAGGTGGAACGACTAGCCCAAATCTACACCGACGAGATCATTCGTAATCATGGTACGCCTCGCGACATCATTTCAGATCGCGACGCTCGGTTTACTTCGAGATTGTGGGAAACGTTTCAAGCGGCCCTTGGTACGTCGCTTAATCTGAGTACTGCATTCCACCCTCAAACCGACGGACAGACTGAAAGGACGATCCGTACTCTTGAAGACATGCTCCGAGCGTGTGTTATAGATTTTGGTGGTAGTTGGAACAAACACCTGCCATTGGTGGAATTCTCGTACAATAACAGCTATCATGCCAGCATCCAAATGGCACCTTTCGAGGCTTTGTATGGTAGAAGATGTCGATCGCCTATTGTGTGGCACGAGATCGGTCACTCGCAACTAACCGGTCCCGAGATTCTACAAGAAACGACTGACAAAATCCACCAGATAAGAGACAACCTGGTAAAAGCTCAGAACAGACAGAAAAGTTACGCCGATAAAAGACGCAAGCCCCTTGAATTTGAAGTTGGTGACTACGTACTCCTAAAGGTATCACCTTGGAAGGGTGTAGTCCGATTCGGCAAGAAAGGGAAACTCGCGCCTCGATATGTTGGACCTTTTAGGATTCTGGAAAGAATCGGAAAAGTCGCCTACAGACTCGAATTACCGGAGGAACTCAGTAACGTCCACCCGACTTTCCACGTCTCTAACCTCCGGAAATGCCTTGCTGATCATGATCTAATCGTACCACTCGACGATCTTCAGGTCAACGAAACATTACACTTCGTGGAAAAGCCTGTCGAAATCATGGATCGCCAGACCAAGCAGCTCAGGCGCTCTCGCATCCCGATCGTGAAAGTCCGATGGGAAGGCAAACGAGGCACGGAGTTCACTTGGGAACTCGAAAGTGACATGAAGGCCAAGTACCCGCAGTTGTTTAAATAAATAGATCTGAAGCATCAAATTGGTAAATCACGGTGTTGTGTAGCCTTCGAGCCTAATTTCGGGACGAAATTCCCTAAACAAGGGGAGGCTGTAACACCCCGTGTTTTCGAATGTCAAAGTCAAAGTCAAAGTCCAAGTCAACTTTGACTTTCTTTGACTGTAGATAGTCGATCTTGTGTTTTAGTTGTATTATGTGGAGTAAGTGTTGTAATCAGCAAGAAGCGAAGTAATCGAACGTGTTTCAATGCAAACCGATCTACGACTGTGAATGATAGGAAGTAACAATGCGATAAAGTTAACCAATCAGTAATCAAACCGAACTAACAATCAATCGAACTCGAGACTCGAATTATTGAATTATTGAATTGTGGTATTGTTATGCGTGTATGTGTGCCTTATGTGTTACTTGTGCGTGCTTACCTTATGTTTGGTGTGGTATTCAAGCAAATCAATCGCCAATCGAATCGAAACTCGAAAGGCAATCAAACTCAAATCGAAACCGGCCTCGAAACGTGACTTAACGAAGATTGTATGTTAGATAAAGTGGTTGGGATTAAAAGTAATTCGACTAGGAACTCTATCGAAATCATAACATCATACGTCGGAATCGAAACGTCGAAAATCGTCGCAAAATACTCGAAGTGCGTGGCGGATCGAACAGGAAACATCCTGATCGAACAGGCCAGCCGATCGGCTAAGCACCTTGCCAGCCGATCGAGCTGCCCACTCGATCGGAGTTCCCAGCCGATCGGCTGCCACTTT
The DNA here is from genome assembly GCF_002127325.2 of Helianthus annuus. Classification (NCBI taxonomy): domain Eukaryota; kingdom Viridiplantae; phylum Streptophyta; class Magnoliopsida; order Asterales; family Asteraceae; genus Helianthus; species Helianthus annuus. The sequence continues at coordinate 152,755,628 of NC_035440.2, forward strand.
CCTCTTTTGGAAGCCTATAAATAGGGCTGTCATTGTCATACTTTCCATTTTTGGAAAGCCCTGACCGAACCAGCTATCTTCTTCACCTTTTCTCAGATTTCTCTCAATCCCGATAAGTTTTCACTCTAATTCTTGTACGTTCATGATCATTACTTGATTCTACACCTTTCTATCTTTCAAAACTTGGATTCTAACCGTGAAATCACCAAGATCTAAGTGTTCTTGGGTGATGTCATCATGTTGTTCTTGAAGAACATCATGTTTTGGCCTCATTCCACTAAGATTAGCTTAGATCTAACCGATTTCCACATAAACAAGCTAAGATCCATCATGGATCTAAACATTTTCATAATGTAAAGGATTGAAAGAAGGATTTCCAACTTTCTTTCAACTCTTTTACACTCAATGCTTTCAAACCGGTAGAAACGGAGCTTGAACTGGCTAACCAATCATTCAAATGGTTTAGAAGGTTCAAGATTCGGGTTCTATGAACAAGGTTCACCGATACCGGTTAAACTCTAAACCGACGTTCCAAACCGTTCAACCGGCCGGACTTGGGTGATTCCTGTTCGAGCCAAGGGAACAGGTGGGAACGAAGGTTATCATAGTTCAACATGTTGTCAAGACACCTGGAAAGAATGACAAATAAACAAACAACCAAATGTTAGACGGAGAGCCGACCAGGTCAGAAACGCTGGCCGAACGGCTAGGCTGTTCGAACAGCCCAGCCGATCGGACATGCCAGCCGATCGACCGGGCCAGCCGATCGGCTAGCACATGGTCATACTTTTCCAAACTTTTGAAGTATAGTATTGACGAGGTAATGTTCGATCGAATAGGTCACCCGATTGGTAAACATTACTGTTCGGATCATGAGATACTATGCTTCAACACTTAATCGTTTTCACAACTTGTTCGTAGTAGAGAATGCCAGCCGATCGAACAGACTATTCGATCGAGTGACATTCAGTTGAGGGCTAACTTTGAAGCTCCTAGCCGGTCGAGTGAGCTAGCCGATCGAGCGGGCTAGCCGATCGAACGAACCGTTCGATCGAACGACTTCAAAAGGTAGGAACACTTCAGTGTTCTCAAATACCGCAACAAAAACTTCAAAAGTTCAAATCCTCTAACACAAACACACCAGAGGAAGAAACAATCCACTCGAATGGTTCAGCCGATCGAGCCAACCGGCCGATCGAACACGACTGTCCAATCGGATATACCAGCCGATCGAACGGGCCGTCCGATCGAACTTGTCGTTCGATCGACCAGCCCATTCGATCCATCCATACTTGTTTACCTTTCCGCGTTACTTATCGTTATGCTATCGAACTATTCAGGCTAATCTTACTCTCAGCGCTCCCTTCAATCCACAACCAATCACTGTGAGTATACTCGATCCCTTTTTGCTTTTAGCACTTTTGGGTGTTACATACGTTATCTATCAAATCACAAGCAAACACAAACTATTTGAACGCTAACCAACTTGCATGTGCTATTTGACTAAATGAATGCTGTTTATTATGTTTACACGTGGAGTGCTGTCTACCTGCCTTAGCAACATAGTACTATAGTTTGGACTCAGCACCGTTCACACGGGGGTTGTTAAGGACAAATACTTGCATGGATTACGGTGGTAATCATGTATTGCGAACCGTCTCGGACGGTCAACCCGCAGTCGTTGGTACCGATGGTCCCATGTCGATAATTAACATGCATCGTTTTCCTCTGTGTAGGTGCCTGGTTATGCGTAAACTATTCGAACTCTATATGCTACTATCAAACTTGTGTGCCCACCTTTACATTTTTATGTATTGACCTTATTTTAACGTATGTGACAGGTAATTAGGATGCTTACTTGCTAGGAAAACGAGGCAATAATAAAGCTTTAGAGCCCATCTAGCAGTTGTAGGTCGTAGCCTACCTAGGGGTCTCTAGAAGTGAATAAGCTATAGCCATGGAGCCGTTGGAGTTGTTCGATCAAGCATCTATGGCATTAGTTGCCTGTAGATCTTGTCCGGACGAGTCTTAATGACTCTGGGCCGTATTTTTAAACATTTGGTTTGTAACAAAATTAAATCTGAGTTGTCGAAACAGTACTATTTGTTTAGTTGTATTCTATGATAACTTGTTTATTTATTTGGGATACGGTATGGGACGTACCACTTAATTGAATTTGTAATAATAGTTGTTGTGGAAACTTCTGGACAATCTGTTTCGCTCAGTGCCGCGCCCCGATGATTCCGCCATCGGTTGGGGTGTGACACTCCAAGTACCTATGGTCCTGCAAGGCATGTAACAGAGAGTCAACAACTAGTTGAGCGAGTTCACAGTATGTAAGTTCGTAATAGTAAGTTCATGTCGTAACAGGTGGCTCTACTAGGCCAGTAGTATGTTCTATTGGTGAGGGCTTCCCACACTTGTATATAGTATGTTCTATTGGTTGGGGCTTCCCATATTCTATTGGTGGGGGCTTCCCACATTGATACACTAGACTATTGGTAACCATAGTGTTCTTCTTAACCCGAGAACAGTAGTACGTACAAGGTATACGTAGGTTTTACGTATGTGCCCTTCTTTACACGAGGACAGTAGTACGCGGGGGTTTACGTAGGTTTTACGTAAGTGTCCTTCCTAACTCCGGAAGATAGTAGCATGTGTGAGTATACGTAGGTTTTACGTAAGTGTCCCTTGAAACCTGAGGACAGTGGTAAGTACTTGTTTACGTAGGTTTTACGTAAGGGTCCTTCGCAACCGAGGACGATGGTAGATAGTCTAGTAACAGTGTAATCCAAATAATTCATCAATCCTTTTCCTTCAATCCCATTCCCTACCCACCGGGAATCCCATGCCTTGGTAAGGGTGTGAACTCACCTTGGTTTGCTCGGCAGATACACAGCAAAGTTCAATTAAGCTATATAGTGGTCAACCACGTCCTACCATGGTTACCATAGAAGTCAGGTTCGTATTCAAGTAGTGCACGTATATTCTACATGTATTGTACACAAGTAACGATCATAGCATGCACGTATAATTAAGGTAGTTCATCAACAGAACAGTCACGTAAACAAGTCCAAGTATGCGGCCCAAATGGTTGGGCTCGTAACAGTGCGTAAGTCCAACAGTGTGCACGTGTTCGTGGTCTCGAGTTGTGCCGGCTTCAAGGTCTCGAGTCGCAACAAGGAGGTCTCGGGTCATCATGTACTAGTCGAGACTACACGGTCTCGAGTCGCAACCAGGACCCCCAACCATGGTCTCGGGTCGTGCTGCTTGTGTCGGTGCTGTGGTCTCGAGTCGAGACTAGAGATCTCGACTCGCAATCTGTGTCGAGACTAAGCATGTGTAACAGATTTCCTTATTTCAAGCTCATCAATTCCGTAACATTAGCAAACAACTTTGGCAGTTTCACAATCAGATCAAATCACAATAATTCAACATTCAAGTATGTTCATATCACCACAATCATCATCCATCCATGAACAGTAACTCATTAACATAAGGGACATAAAATCGGATCATAAGATTAATGGATTTAAGGACTATCATGCAACCCTAATCACTCCAACTTGATTAAATTTAGTAATGATCATACTCATTCACGTAGCAGCCGATTATACATATCCATTCGGTTCTAAATCATGCAATCCGATTTAATAAAACATCATCACATATCACTTAGCTCTAAACCGAATACATAATATCATCAATAAGCATTACTAGCATGAAACCCTAGTTGTCATATAGAAATCGAAAGCATGTCAATTAACAAGGATGTAACACTAACCGAGTCGTGTGGTGTGACAAGCTTGATCTAGAGAAAGGGCTTCGGGTGAGAGGTGGTGCCGTCGAACAAGAGAGATAGTTCTAAGGTTTTTGTGTGTGTGCTCTTGATTGCAAATCGTGAAAAGTAAAAGACCCCAAAGATGTGTGTATGCGTGAACATATATCCGGTTTGGTGGGGTGGGCCGAGTCCAAGCATAGTGAGCCGAGAGAGAGGTGTTCGGCCCAAAGGTTTGTGTGGTTGGGCCAGTGTTGTGCGACTAAACTTATGATATTCACATACAATCACATAACACATAGTGCAACAAAATACAGTTTTCATTACCATCTAACACGTCAACTAGTCACGTATAATCCAAACAAGTTACATCGAAGCACACAAATAAAGGTTTGAAATACGAGTTGTCACATTGTCCCCAACTTGAAAGAAATTTCGTCCCGAAATTTGGTACGTACTCACTGAGGAAGCTAGGTAAGTTGTATCGTTTACTGGTTTTCCTGGGGTGTCACATCCTCCCCCCGTTGATCTGGAATTTCGTCCCGAAATTCCGTGGTAGCTTCAGCCTCAGTAGTGGTTGTACTGTTCGCGAACAATTGGGGGTACTTTTCTTTCATCTGATCTTCACGTTCCCAGGTGAACTCTGGGCCACGACGGGAGTTCCAACGAACTCGAACAAGAGGGATTCTTGTGTTCTTGAGGACCTTGACATCCTGGTCCGTGATTTCTACTGGTTCCTCGACGAATCGCAACTGCTCGTCGATAGTGAGTTCCTTCAGAGGAACTAGGAGGGTCTCATCTGACAGGCACTTCTTCAGATTCGACATGTGAAAAACGTTGTGAACTGCACCGAGTTCAGCTGGTAGGTTTAGTCTGTAGGCTACTTTGCCTATTCTTTCTACGATCTCAAACGGTCCGACATACCGCGGATTGAGCTTTCCCCGTTTGCCAAAACGAACCACACCCTTCCAGGGTGAGACTTTGAGTAGCACTCGATCCCCAACTTGGAATTTGAGTGGTTTCCTGCGCTTATCAGCGTAACTTTTCTGACGGTCACGAGCCGCCGCCATGCGTTGCCGTATCTGAGCAATCCGTTCAGTAGCATCAACTACCATTTCTGGTCCTGTGATTTGACTATCCCCCACCTCGGCCCAACAGAGAGGTGACCGGCATTTACGTTCGTACAATGCCTCGAATGGAGCGGCTTTAATGCTGGTGTGGTAAATACGAAAACTCCACTAAAGGGAGATGCTTTTCCCAGCTGTTGCCAAAATCGATAACACATGCCCGAAGCATGTCTTCTAGGGTTTGAATCGTGCGCTCAGACTGCCCGTCCGTCTGAGGGTGATATGCTGTGCTCATGTCTAGCTGTGAGCCAAAAGCTTTGTGCATTGCTTGCCATAGTTCGGAAGTGAATCGTGCATCCCGATCCGAAATAATAGAGGTTGGCACTCTGTGCCTCGAAACAACTTCTTTCAAGTAGATGTCTGCTAATGTAGAGAACTTATCTGGTTCCTTAATTGCGAGGAAGTGTGCAGACTTTGTGAGTCGATCCACGATCACCCATATTGTATCATTCCCACGCTGGGATCTAGGCAGGCCAGTAACAAAATCCATGGAAATTTCTTCCCATTTCCATTGTGGTATCTTGGGTTGCTGAAGTAGGCCTGACGGTTTCTGATATTCCGCTTTGACTCTCGCACAGGTCAAACACTTGGCAACGTAAGTTGCTATGTGGGCCTTCATACTAGGCCACCAATACGTCGTCCTGATATCGTGGTACATCTTATCTGAACCAGGTTGTATCGAGTAGCGAGACTTGTGTGCTTCATCCATCACAAGTTCTCGTAAACCGCCATATAGTGGGACCCAAACACGCCCCGTTACGTAATAGGCACTGTCTTCCTTCTGTTCTAATCGCTGCCTTGAGCCACGTAAGGCTTCAGCCCTTACGTTTTCTGGTTTCAATGCTTCCACCTGAGCATCTCGTATCTGTGCAGGAAGACTGGACTGAATAGTAAGCTGTAGAGCTCGTACGCGTCTAGGTAGAGTGTCCTTTCGACTGAGAGCGTCAGCCACAAGGTTCACTTTGCCTGAATGGTACTTGATGGCGCATTCGTAATCGTTCAGTAGTTCAACCCATCGACGTTGGCGCATGTTCAATTCCTTCTGCTTGAAGATATGCTCAAGACTCCTGTGATCGGTGTAGATAGTGCACTTGGTACCGTACAGGTAGTGTCGCCATATCTTGAGCGCGAAAACAACAGCTCCCAGCTCTAAATCGTGCGTCGTGTAGTTCCGTTCGTGAACCTTGAGTTGGCGCGAAGCGTAAGCAATGACCTTGTCGCGCTTCATTAACACACATCCAAGACCCTGGATGGATGCATCACAATAAACCACGAAATCGTCCGTGCCCTCTGGCAATGAGAGGATAGGTGCACTGCAAAGTCTATCCTTTAGGTGCTGAAAAGCGGTTTCCTGAGTATTACCCCAACGGTAAGTGACACCCTTCTGTGTCAGTAGTGTAAGCGGCTGTGCAATCTTTGAGAAATCCTTAATGAATCGTCTGTAATAACCCGCAAAACCCAAGAATTGGCGTATTTCCATTGGTGTACGCGGTGTAGGCCAGTTCCTGATCGAATCTACCTTGGATGGATCGACATGAATCCCATCCTTGTTTACCACATGGCCTAGAAAGTGGACTTCACGAAGCCAGAAGTCGCATTTTGAAAACTTGGCGTACAGTTGTTCCTTTCGAAGAAGTTCCAAGATAAGTCGTAGATGCTGCTCGTGCTCCTCCTGACTCTTGGAGTAGATCAGGATGTCGTCGATGAATACAATCACAAACTTGTCTAGGTAGGATTTGCACACCCTGTTCATAAGATCCATGAAGACTGCCGGTGCGTTCGTTAGCCCGAATGGCATGACAAGAAACTCGTAGTGGCCGTAGCGAGTTCTGAATGCTGTTTTGGAGACGTCCTCATCCCGGACTCTCAGCTGATGGTAACCTGACCTCAAGTCTATTTTAGAGTAGTAGCTCGACCCTTGCAGCTGGTCGAATAAATCATCTATACGTGGAAGAGGATAACGGTTCTTCACCGTCACCTTGTTCAGTTCACGGTAATCAATGCACATACGGAAGGTACCATCCTTCTTCTTCACAAATAGCACTGGAGCTCCCCAAGGCGAAGAGCTAGGTCAAATGAAGCCCTTATCCAAGAGTTCTTGTAGCTGTGCAGAGAGTTCTTCCAACTCTGATGGAGCTAATCGATACGGTGCACGTGCTATCGGTGCTGCTCCTGGTGCTAGCTCGATCTGAAACTCGACCTGACGATGAGGCGGTAGACCAGGTAATTCCTCTGGAAACACCTGGGGAAAGTCGCGTACAACTGGAATATCGTCTAGTTTCTTTTCCTTTACTGATGCATCGGTAACAAGTGTCAGAATGGCAGTGTGGCCCTTACGCAAACACTTCTGAGCCTTTAGAAAGGAGATGATGCCAACCACTGCACCACTCTTGTCGCCTTGAACTTCGAGAGGTTCCTGGCCGGAACGAGGGATACGAACAATCTTCTCTTTGCACAAGATCTCTGCGTGATGTTGAGATAACCAGTCCATACCAATGACGATGTCGAAACTACCTAAAACTATGGGGATAAGATCGATAGGGAAAGTCTGACCAGCGAGGATAAGATTACAACCCTGAACTATGTGTGTGGCCTCTAGACTTTTACCGTTAGCTAACTCTACGACATGTTTGGTGTTTAAGGGAGTTGGTGCACGTTTTAACATTTGGCTAACTTTCAATGACATATAACTTGTATCCGCACCCGAATCAAACAAAACAGTAACATAAAAGTCGTCGAGAAGAAACTTACCCATGACTACGTTGGGATCATTCCTGGCATCACCCTGCCCCAACACAAATGCACGTCCCCTGGCTTCGTTGCCGTTGTTCCCACCGTTGTTGTTTCCATTGCCTTGGTTATTATTGTTGTTGTTGTTCTGGTTTCGGTTTAACTGAGGGCAGTGCCTTTTGAAGTGACCTTCCGCGCCACAATGAAAACATCCCTTGTTGCCCTGTTGCGGATTCTGCTGTGCTTGCTGTTGTTGCTGATTCTGATTCGCAGGCCGTGGGCTCCTACAATCCTTGGCCTCATGACCTATCTTGAGACACCTCTGGCAACGACCCTTGTTGCACTGGCCACTGTGGTGTCTGTTACAGTTGTTGCACCTGGGGTGATTTCCGCGATAAGCTCTCTGCCCGCGACTACCAGACGAGTGTTGACTGGGACTCTAGTAGTGGTCAGTCTTTTGCTGCTGAACCTGAGACTGAACCGTAGCGGAACCCTTGCTTAAATCCCCCTCCCATTTTCTCTTGTTGTCACTGGGAGTAACAGGAGTAGCAGAAGTGGTAGTAATAGCAGTAGCGCTGATACGCTTAGGCAGCCTGTCTTGTTCCACTGCCTGATCCGTGAGGCGATGAGCAAGTCGCTGAATATCCTGGATATTATCGAGGTTAGCTGATGTCACGTGGCTCTGGATTTCTGGCGCTAGACCCTTGAGATACAACTCAATGCGCTTAATTGGAGGGTCCACCATAGTTGGACACAAGATGGCCAGTTCGTTCGACCGCTTAGTATAAGCCTCGATTTCCGATCCTGTCATCTTCAGGTGACAAAGCTCCACTTCCAACTTGTGGATGTCATCACGCGTGCAGTATTCTCGCTTGATCAATTCCTTAAAATCGTTCCAAGGGGTGGCGTTAGCAGCTGCCAACCCTAAAATCTGAACTTGCGCGTTCCACCAAGTCAGCGCAATTCCTTCCAAAGTACCAGTGGCGTATTTCACCCTGCGAGCCTCAGGGCATTCACACATCTCAAATACCGACTCGAGCTTCTCAAACCAATGGAGGAGTCCAACCGCTCCTTCTGTGCCACTAAACGTGCTTGGACGACAGTCCATGAAGTTCTTGAAAGTGCAAACAGGTTGCGGTGCGTGTTGACCTATTGTGTATGAATAGGACAAGGTTAAACACAAGAGTTGGTCTAAAAGTGTAGGATCTAAAGATCCTAGTGCATGATGGGATTTTAACATGTTTATCAAAGCAATTTCATCCATATGAAATAAAAACGCAGCGGAAATAATGTTTAAAACATGTTACTTTTATAAGATATAAAACCATTTTAATGCAAAATCCCAAAACCCGGATCCATATATGAAGATGCATACTATCAAACATAACATAGGGTGTTTAGAAAAACTACCTTCTTGGAGTAATGAGAATGAAACGGATGACGCTTCAAGAATGGTTGTCTTCAAGAGTAGAAGACCTCAAGCTTGTATACCCCAAGCTTCCAACAAACACCACAAGATTAGCTAGGATTTAACACACTTGATCAAAACCGAAAACCTTGAGAACCCCTTCTAATGGCCGATTTTGAGAGCCAAAATAACACAAGTCTTACACTAATTTTGTGAACTAAAAATGGTTATAAAGGCATGAGAGATGATCACCTCCAATCCACCCAATCACATGCCTTCTTACACATGCAAATGCATGAAAGGTAATTGGACCAAAATGGTCTTGGAAAGACCATCCAATAAGAACCCATCTAACTTGTAAGAAGTGCATGTAAAATGATTGGCCCTTTTTGTCTTGGGAAGGGGGGGGGGGGGGGGGCGGCCTAGCTTATTTTATAAAAAAAATTCAATTCTTTTTATAAAATTTAAGTCTTGTTTATTTTATACCTTTTATAAAATATTACACCATATGTTTGCAAGACTTTATGTAATCTTTTATAATGTTATTTAACCCATTAAATAACAAAATAAAAATATTCTCTCAAAATAAATTATCCATATAATTTATTAGTTTCTCAAGCGTAATTATTTAGAAAACCAATTTCTAAATATTGTAAGTGTTAATATTTATTTGTTTGATCATATCACAAATAAATAATATAAGTGTTTGTCTAGCTTGTTATTGGGTATGACTCGACTTGGATCATAACGCATTAGCCACATCAATTTAATATGTGTCTTGGGCATACAGAGTCCAACAATCTCCCACTTGCACAAGATACATAGAAGATTGATGCAAGCAGTAAATGACGCCTAACTACGGTTTACTACCCCCAATACGTATGACTATATTTGCCATTCAATAACATCATCCCTTTCAAGTCCCTTACTTGAACATGATTTAGGTGAATTTATCATTTATCCTTTCGTTACAGATGTCATGTTAAATCCAGAGACATAGAGTGATCACTCTCTGTTGATTTAACTTTATCAGGCCTTAGACATCTTACTCTCAACGAATAAGAGGAACAAATCCCTTCTTGACTACATACGTCTCTCACAACCACTTTGTACCACACCTGAGCTCAGCCTTATGTACTGTCATATTACTGACAGCGAAGAAATGAGTCAAGGCATAATATTTGGTGAATATCAAGACCCAATATGTATCTCAGGTCAGAGGATACTATGATATTCGCCTTAACTCAAAATTTACTTATGATCAATCACAAATGATTCCATGCAGTAATATTTGAGAGCGAGTCAGTCCAATATTTGTATCCCACAAATATCTATGAACTTTGGCACCAACACTTTGCTCTATATTCATTCTAAATGAATATCCACCAATCCAAGTTCATAATAGTCTTACATTCATATTTGTTCCCACAATTATGATTGACTACGGACATTTAGAATAATTAAGTTATTCACGGATTTAAACATGCTAATATGAAACGTAACTCAAAATACCATAAATGAGTTAAAATAACAATTGTTTCAATATCCAAATACAAAATTTGATCAAATCCAATCACTAGAATATCGAAGTCCTAAGGAACATGTGTGACCCTCATGTTTTCCTCTGTCAAGGAGCTTCGTGAGTGGATCCGCAATGTTTTGATCGGTGTGAACTTGGCGGATACATATCTTTCCTTTTTCAACTTCATCCCTTATGTAGTTGAATCTCCGCTCGATATGTCTAGTCTTTTGGTGCGCACGAGGTTCCTTGATTTGAGCAATCGCACCCTCGTTATCACAAAAGATCTCTAGGGGATCTTGAATGGTAGGGACCACCCCTAGGTCGGCTATAAATTTCTTCAGCCATGCAGCTTCCTGGGCTGCCAATGAAGCGGCGATGTATTCTGATTCTGTAGTGGACAATGCTACCACGTCTTGTTTTGAGCTCTTCCAGGAGACTGCTCCTCCATTTAAAATGAAGACATACCCCGATTGCGATCGAGAATCACTTCGATCGGTTTGGAAACTCGCGTCCGTGTAACCCTTTACAACGAGTTCCTCCTCACCAGATCCATATATTAAGAACATATCCTTAGTCCTCCTAAGATATTTCAATATGCTTTTAACAGCCATCCAATGACTGTTACCTGGATTTTGTTGGTATCTACTCGTCATGCTCAAGGCGCATGAGACGTCCGGCCTAGTGCATATCATTGCATACATGATGGATCCTATAGCTGACGCATATGGGATTCTTTTCATTTTCTCTTGCTCATCCTTTGAGCTTGGACATTGAGATGTATTCAAAATTGTCCCCTTTTGAATAGGTACAAAACCTCTCTTAGAGTTCTCCATTTGGAACCTATTCAAGACTTTGTCAATGTATGCACTTTGGTTTTGTCACACCCCGACCACGTAAAACATCAAATCGTGGCGGAAACGTCGGGGAGTGTTGTAACAGAATTATTGTTTCACAACCATGGCATTTAAAGTATTATCTTATTCATCACCCGAGGGTGGAATTCATTGTTCAAACAAGAACCAACAAGCCACATTGTCTTAAAACTACAGAAATAAAGAGCACATGACGAAATTAAACTACGTCTAGTTTTGTTTTATGTCACTAAGGCCCAAGTCCACCCTAGCATGTCACGATCATCCTACGCATTTGCTCCTGAAACACATGTGAAAATAAAGTACGTTAGCATAAAAATGCCAGTGAGTAACATAGGTTTTGTGAAAATAGGATTCATGACTTAGGTTTTAGAAAAGGGTTGTTTAACAAAGTCAGTCATGATCCTTGTAACATGTTTTGTTTTATAAATTATTTGAAAAGCGATGATAAAGTAGATGATATGTGAAAAAGTAATGTAAGGTTTAAATGAATAACTAAGTAAAATGAGTTTGTATATATATATATCGAACAGTGTTGTAAAACAATGTGTTGTGAAAAATATGTTATTTGTAAGAAAAATGAATAAGTACAAGTTGAATGACTTAAATAAACCACCCAATGAAAGTTGCCCATGTCTGAACCATTTGCCCAATGTTATTGTGAAAACCATGTCAAAATGTATATATCAATATCAACATTGTCTATGTCAAATATCAATCATGTAATGTGTACTCAAAATGTCAATGTATGGTTAGTGAAATATGTATCAACTAAACCATAGGAAAAATGCACAAAACAGTGTATTGAAGTAAAACATGGTTTAAATCAACGCTATGTTTTGTGGAAAATGCATGCTATAATGAATACAGACATTTATGCGGTATTGTGAAAATGCATACATCCAAGCCTTGCAACTGTGGTGATAAACCTTTAAACAAATTAAAGGTCTATCTGTCTAAATGTTTTAATCGAATTCGGTCATTCCTTCCAATCCAAACATACCCAGGATTTCAGGAACGGGAGTTGTCAATTCCTATGGTACCATTACCTACTAACGAGCGGCGTGATCAATGTTAATGAATGTATATTGTCCCACTTAAACAAACCAAATGTCATACCCAAAATGTAAGCATGAAAATGTCATGTAAAACAAATGCACTAAGTATGATGAACATACATAGCGTGAAAATGTCATGTAAAACAATGCACTAGGTATGATAAACATACATAGCGTGAAAATGTCATGTAAAACAATGTACTAAGTATGCGCTAAACGAACATACGTAACGTAAAATGTCATGTAAATCGATGTATTAATGAACATAGCAAGTATATGATATAAAAGCATGAAATCATGAAAGTAACAAGTAGGCACATGTGTTTCACCCCAAAATGTTTGGAAAACAGTAAAAGAGGGGACTATGTACTCACTTGAGATTGCTTAGAAGTCGTAGAACAACCACCAAGCAATGCTAGAAGATCACGGAATCAAACGGCACCTATAAAGGCATCTACATTAATAACCGGACCTATTGGAGGATCGGGTAGTACGAGGGTTTGCAAACCAAATAAGTGTGGGAACTTATGTAATATGGTTTGACAAAGCCTACATACTAATCGAAACTTTACCTAAGTGCATTAGACCCGGTACGACCCGCTTAGGTAGCTTATGCTACTTTAACGCGTCGTTTGCGTAAAACACGCTTGAAACGCCTAACTAGCCCTATGATAAGCAAGATATGCCTTAACACACTTAATATTGTTGCTAAATCAGTTTAGGTGTCAAAATTTATGTTACATAAGTTTAAAATGAATTTTAGTGTAAAAAGGGCATTTTGGTAATTTACCTAAAGCATAAGAACCACTTGTCATACAACTACTCAAATGGCGTGACCATAAGGTATAACCTTGAAAGGTTATTACCTATACACTATGGTCACCTAATGTGTTTGGTCGGATCCTAATGATCGACCAAATGGGTCGGGTTCGTAAGCATAAGCGATTGATTAGATCGCTTACCCTTACGACCCTAAACAAGCACAAACCTAAAAGCGACGAGCTAAACATGTTAGAACATGTTTAGAAAACAGGTTTGGTATTAAAACAAACGGTTTTAATACCCTAAAGTAGTTTGGTTACAAAATGCGCAAGAAAACGCATTTTGACCGAAACTACGACTCGTCCCTAAGCCTAGATAACGTGGTAATCAGTAGGTATAGTCGCTAGGGACTATAACCAACGTGATTACGCTCACGTTATGAAGTTCAAACGAACTTCGCATTGACCATAAACTGGTCAATGCAGAAAGTCAAACAAAGTTTGACTTTCGGACTCGAAAAGCAATAAAAGAACGAAAGAATACTTACAACGGGTCCCTGCAAGATTGAATTCCGAGTACTCTCAGGTATGAAGTGTCAAAGCACCCCAACTTAGAGAGCAACCTCAGAATTCAAGTGTGAGGGAAATGGGCAAGACATGGAGGGGTATATATAGGATTTGGTGAACCGTTAAGATCGTTCCTCGCAAAGCGTGCTTCGATCTTGGCCATCCATGTGTACCCATAGTTTTTAAAAACCATTTGAGCCCATTATTTCAGTCCCCTGATTTGAAAATACCATTTGCAATGGGTTTAGAGGTGCAAGACAGCTGCATATAGCTGTTTTCAACAATTTTTCGTATCTGGGGACCTCACGCGGCCCGCCTAAAGTTTGGGGGAATCCTTACGCGCCCCGCCTGAGCAAACTTTGACAGATTTGTCAGTTTTGGTCCCTGCAGCTTAGAAACATGCGTTTTGGCCCATTTTTGACACGTTTAAGCCCCGTTAACCTCATTTCAAGGCTCTAAAATGAAGTTAAAGTATAGGGGACTCAAAACATGCTCAAAAATATCTCGGATGTCAGTTCGTTTGGTCGTACGATCGCGATGTTCGCTTAATTACGACGGAATGCGCATAAGCGCGAAAAACGATCCAAATTGCGCGACGAATGGATTTTTCTCATGCCAAACATTAAAACATAATATTTTAATGCTTACATAAATTTTTGGATGTCCGGAAGCATTCAGAACGTAAGATATGCGCGAAAGTGCAAACTTATGCACTTTTTGACATTTCTAGTCCCTGAATGAGCATAAAGTTTATTTTAGCACACCGAACCCCTCAAAGCCTATTTCTAAGCTATGTAAAGGATATTTAAGGTGTGTTTAACTTATGATCATGTTCCGGAATGTTCGTTACAGTTCAAATCGGCATACTTTCGCAGTTTGTCAATTTTAGTCCCTGTAAGCGAATAAACTAGATTTTGCCATACCAAAGCCTTCAAAACTTATTTCTAAGTTATGTAAAGGTTATTTAAGGTATGTTAAGCATAAATTGATGTTCCGGAGTATTTGTTGCATATAACTGATTACGTTTTCGTACCAGTTTGCATATAATCCTCCAGAAAGCAATATAGAGTTTGAAATCGAATAAAAGCCAAAACATGAAAAACATTAAACATAAAGAAGCAAGCATAGGGATCAAATAACTTTATTTCATTGATAACCGAACTGTTTACAATGATTACAAGCACAAATGTCACAGTCTCCCCTACTTGTGGGAATTTCGTCCCGAAATTCGTTTAGAGGAAACTCGTGGGAATAGATGTGGATACTTCGCCTTCATTTGATCTTCACGTTCCCAAGTAAACTCAGGTCCACGTTTAGATTCCCAGCGAACTTTAACCAACGGAATGCGCTTGCGTTTAAGCCATTTGACTTCACGATCCATAATTTCCACAGGTTTCTCAACAAAGTGGAGTGTTTTATCAACACGAATCTCGTCGAGAGGTATGTGGAGGTTCTTATCAGCTAAGCACCTTTTGAGGTTGGATACATGGAAAGTTGGATGAACATTTCCAAGTTCAGGAGGCAATTGAAGTCTGTAGGCTACCTTACCGATTCTTTCAACGATCTGGAATGGTCCAACGTATCTAGGTGCAAGTTTTCCTTTCTTTCCAAATCTGATCACACCTTTCCAAGGTGAGACCTTAAGTAATACTCGATCACCGACTTGAAAATCCAAGGGCTTGCGTTTTAGGTCCGCGTAACTCTTTTGACGGCTTCGAGCTGCCTGTAAGTTATCACGAACTTTCTTAACCTTGTCAGTTGTCTCCAGAATGAGGTCAGGTCCAGTAATCTGAGCCTCACCTATCTCATTCCAGCAGACTGGTGAACGACATTTTCGACCATAGAGAGCCTCGAAAGGAGCCATGTTGATGCTGGAGTGATAACTGTTGTTGTAGGAGAATTCAATCAATGGAAGATGTGAATCCCAACTACCACCGAAGTCGATCACACAAGCTCTAAGCATATCCTCCAAAGTCTGGATTGTTCTTTCAGTTTGGCCATCAGTTTGTGGATGATAGGCTGTGCTCAGATTGAGTTGGGTCCCCATAGCAGATTGCATGGTTCTCCAAAATCGAGAAGAGAAACGAGCATCCCCGTCCGAAATAATGTTCAAAGGAACACCATGTCGAGATACAATTTCATCCACGTAGATTTTAGCCAAATCATCAGCAGAAAAATCCTCACGGATTGGCAAGAAATGCGCTGATTTAGTAAGACGGTCCACAATTACCCAGATGGCATCGTGACCTTTCTTAGTGCGCGGAAGTTTAGTAATGAGATCCATAGCGATGTTTTCCCATTTCCAAACTGGAATCTCTGGTTGCTCCAAAAGACCATAAGGATGTTGGTGTTCGGCCTTAACCTTAAGACAAGTAAGGCATTTTGAAACGTATAAGGCAATGTCTTTCTTCATACCAGGCCACCAATACTGAGTACGAAGATCCTTATACATTTTGTCTGAGCCAGGATGGATAGAATAACGAGATTTATGGGCCTCATCCATAAGCAAAGTACGAAGATCATCTTGGCTTGGGACCCACAAACGGTCCATGAAATAATATGATCCATCTTCCTTCAGAACAAGATCAGGCTTAATGTGATAGGGTAATTCCTTACCCATCAAGTCTTGTGAAACACAAGCATGCTGAGCCTGAGAAATGCGGGCTTGAATATCGGATCGAGCTTGGATAGCAGTTTGATCACGAATACAATGAAGCATAGTACGTTCCTTACGACTTAATGCGTCAGCCACGACATTCGCTTTACCAGGATGGTAGCGAATTTCGCAATCATAGTCGTTTAGGAGTTCGACCCAACGTCTTTGCCTCATGTTGAGTTCCTTCTGGTTGAAGATGTGCTGGAGACTTTTGTGGTCAGTGAAAACCACGCATTTTGTACCGTACAAATAGTGTCTCCATATTTTGAGAGCGAAAACAACTGCACCTAACTCAAGATCATGAGTGGTGTAGTTTCTCTCATGTACCTTCAATTGTCTAGATGCGTAGGCTATGACTTTGTTCCTTTGCATTAGAACACAGCCAAGACCCAATTTCGATGCATCACAGTAGACAACAAAATCATCGTTGCCCTCAGGCAAAGTTAGAATAGGTGCATCGCAAAGCTTCTGCTTCAAGGTCTGAAACACTTCTTCTTGCTTATAACCCCATTCAAAGGGTTTGTTCTTCTGAGTTAGAGCAGTTAGAGGAACTGCAATCTTCGAGAAGTTTTTAATGAAGCGGCGGTAATAACCCGCAAGACCAAGAAAAGAACGAACCTCAGTAGGAGTAGTTGGCGTATCCCAATCCTTAATCGCACTGATCTTGGAGGGATCTACATGAATACCTTGTTCGTTGACAATATGTCCCAAAAATTGAACTTCCTTAAGCCAAAATTCGCACTTGGAGAATTTGGCAAAAAGTTGTTCTTTCTTTAGGAGTTCCAGAGTAAGACGAAGATGTTGCTCGTGATCAGCTCGCGTCTTAGAATAAATCAAGATATCATCAATGAAAACGATGATGAACTTATCTAAATAAGGCTTGCAGACCCTATTCATCAAGTCCATGAAAACAGCAGGAGCATTGGTCAAACCGAATGGCATGACTGTGAACTCATAATGCCCATATCGAGTGCGGAATGCTGTTTTGGGAATATCCTCTTCATGCACACGAAGTTGATGATACCCAGAACGAAGATCAATCTTCGAAAAGCAAGTAGCACCCTGTAATTGGTCAAAGAGATCATCAATGCGAGGTAGGGGATATCGATTCTTGATGGTAAGCTTATTCAGCTCACGATAATCGATACACATTCTGAAGGATCCATCCTTCTTCTTGACAAAGAGAACGGGAGCACCCCAAGGAGAAAAGCTAGGACGGATAAAACCTTTGTCAGAAAGCTCTTGAAGCTGCTTAGATAGCTCTTGCATCTCAGATGGTGCAAGGCGATACGGAGCTCTAGCAATAGGATTTGCACCAGGTACGAGATCGATATGGAACTCGACTTGGCGTGCTGGGGGTAGACCAGGCAATTCTTCAGGAAACAGCTCCGGATAATCCCGAACAACAGGGATATCTTGAATAGGCTTACCTTGATCTTTATCTGCCGTAACATGTGCCAAGAAGGCCACATAGTTCTTTCGCAGATACTTCCGAGCTTGAGAACAAGACAAAAGCTTGAGGCTACTAACAGGTTTCTCACCACGAACCTGTAGGATCTCACCTGACGGGAGCGGCACACGAACGATCTTCTCAAAACAAACCACCTCTGCGCGATGCTTGGCTAACCAATCCATACCCACAATAATGTCGAAACTTCCAAGACGCATAGGCGTGAGGTCAATAGGAAAAAGATGGTTGCTAAGGTTTAATTGGCAGTTGCGAAGAATGGAATTAAGAAAAATGGGTTCACCATTCGCAACTTCAACAGTCAAAGGTTTACCTAGTTTTGTTCTAGACACGCGGAGCAATGGTTCGAAAGATAAAGACACAAAACTTTTATCGGCCCCTGAATCAAAAAGAACAGACGCAGGTTGATTATTAACTAAGAACGTACCGTTCACCACTTCGTTGTCTGCCTGCGCCTCAACAGCATTCATATTGAAAGCTCGTCCACGAGCCTGAGCCTGAACTGGATTTGCATTAACCAGCCTTGGACACTGGTTTCGATAATGAGTCAGGTCTCCGCAATTAAAGCATGAGCCGGGAGGGTAGTGAGGTCGTGCAGCTTGCTGTTGAACAGGTGGTTGAGCTACCTGATTTCGAGCAAAGCGACAAACTTCTGCAAGATGACCCGACTTCCCACAGTTGGTACAGAAACGACACGGGAGTTGTTGCTGATGATGACTATTGCACCTATTGCACAAAGGTGCATTCCCTTCATATCGTTTCTTCGCGGGAGGCTGCGCTGGCTGATTGGGAGCTGCCTGGTTCTGTTGGGCAGTGATGGCAAAATTTTGGGAAGCCTTTCGCTTCCCAGAGCCCCTTGATGAGCCAGAATCCTTCCCCTTCTTACCTTTCTTGCTATCCTTCTTGTCAGAATCCTGCTTCTTACCCTTGTCACCCTTCATATGCAATTTACCCTTTCTGACCTGCGATTCTGTCAATGTCGCAGCTAACTCAATGGCCTGACGGACAGTGGTAGGTTTACTCCCGGTAACAATGTCTTGCACAGAATCAGGTAGACCATCGATGTATCTTTCGATAGCTTTGTCAAGTGGGGTGACCATTGTTGGGCATAGCAAACTCAACTCTTCATATCTATCAGTGTACGCCCGGTGCTCACCACTAACCTGTTTCAGATTGTCAAACTCCCTTTCCAACTTTCGTAGCTCATGACGAGGACAGAACTCACTCATCATGAGAGTCCTTAGCTCAGCCCATGATTGTGCTAAAGCGACTTCAGCACCTCGATCTCTCATAACCCCGTTCCACCATGTCAACGCCCTCTTCTGAAAGACACTTGAAGCAAACTCGACCTTGCGATTATCAGGACACTGAACATGACGAAAAGTATTCTCAATGCTCTCAAACCATTGAAGAAGCCCAGTTGCTCCTTCGGTACCACTGAACTTGAGTGGTTTAGCCGAATTAAAACTCTTAAAGTTACAAGGAGCGTTCTGATTGACGTTTGCTTGGTTAAACTGAGCAATAAGATTCGGGAACGCCGCAGCCATATGCTGTGCGATGATTTCCGCCAGTTCGGCATTGGGTAGCTGATTTTCACGTCGAGGAGGCATGCTAAAGAAAAGAGGAAAACACGAGAGGAAACGAGTGAGATGATTAGATGAAAAGAATGAGATGAAACAAAATCAACAAAGCAAGGATGGTGGTCATTTGTCCGTATCACAAAGCAAACAAATGACGCACAGTGACTAATCAAAGTAAATGGATCCATAAACAATGCTTAACGAAGACATGCTCGCCTATAAGTGAACACTCACCCCAAGAGTTCCCAGGTAAGAGTGACTGGTCCGATTATGTGGATTTGTACGAACACTCTAGCCTTAGACAGAAAACTCAGGGTACAGGCATTCACTCTTCCAGTTTGCACGTGTTCACATCATTTAGACCCAAACTTTGACGGGATTTTGAAAACTCGAAAGGCACAAGGCCAAAAGAATCATTAAAGCAAATGATAAATTTCCAAAATCAATTTGAAAAGTCAGAAGGGTTCAAAACAATAAAATAGATCATTTGAAAAAAAATAGAGGATTGTTTTTCAGAAATCGTTTTAGAAATCTGGGTTCTTGTTTTGATGATCACCTAAGGATAGGTGAAGTGCATGTTTTAAAATCTAAACACAAGACAACTTGTGTTGGGGTCCTAGAAAGGTTATAGTCTAGGTCAAAGCATTACTAAAAACCTAATTCCCTATAACCATTGGCTCTGATACCAACTCTTCTGTCACACCCCGACCACGTAAAACATCAAATCGTGGCGGAAACGTCGGGGAGTGTTGTAACAGAATTATTGTTTCACAACCATGGCATTTAAAGTATTATCTTATTCATCACCCGAGGGTGGAATTCATTGTTCAAACAAGAACCAACAAGCCACATTGTCTTAAAACTACAGAAATAAAGAGCACATGACGAAATTAAACTACGTCTAGTTTTGTTTTATGTCACTAAGGCCCAAGTCCACCCTAGCATGTCACGATCATCCTACGCATTTGCTCCTGAAACACATGTGAAAATAAAGTACGTTAGCATAAAAATGCCAGTGAGTAACATAGGTTTTGTGAAAATAGGATTCATGACTTAGGTTTTAGAAAAGGGTTGTTTAACAAAGTCAGTCATGATCCTTGTAACATGTTTTGTTTTATAAATTATTTGAAAAGCGATGATAAAGTAGATGATATGTGAAAAAGTAATGTAAGGTTTAAATGAATAACTAAGTAAAATGAGTTTGTATATATATATATCGAACAGTGTTGTAAAACAATGTGTTGTGAAAAATATGTTATTTGTAAGAAAAATGAATAAGTACAAGTTGAATGACTTAAATAAACCACCCAATGAAAGTTGCCCATGTCTGAACCATTTGCCCAATGTTATTGTGAAAACCATGTCAAAATGTATATATCAATATCAACATTGTCTATGTCAAATATCAATCATGTAATGTGTACTCAAAATGTCAATGTATGGTTAGTGAAATATGTATCAACTAAACCATAGGAAAAATGCACAAAACAGTGTATTGAAGTAAAACATGGTTTAAATCAACGCTATGTTTTGTGGAAAATGCATGCTATAATGAATACAGACATTTATGCGGTATTGTGAAAATGCATACATCCAAGCCTTGCAACTGTGGTGATAAACCTTTAAACAAATTAAAGGTCTATCTGTCTAAATGTTTTAATCGAATTCGGTCATTCCTTCCAATCCAAACATACCCAGGATTTCAGGAACGGGAGTTGTCAATTCCTATGGTACCATTACCTACTAACGAGCGACGTGATCAATGTTAATGAATGTATATTGTCCCACTTAAACAAACCAAATGTCATACCCAAAATGTAAGCATGAAAATGTCATGTAAAACAAATGCACTAAGTATGATGAACATACATAGCGTGAAAATGTCATGTAAAACAATGCACTAGGTATGATAAACATACATAGCGTGAAAATGTCATGTAAAACAATGTACTAAGTATGCGCTAAACGAACATACGTAACGTAAAATGTCATGTAAATCGATGTATTAATGAACATAGCAAGTATATGATATAAAAGCATGAAATCATGAAAGTAACAAGTAGGCACATGTGTTTCACCCCAAAATGTTTGGAAAACAGTAAAAGAGGGGACTATGTACTCACTTGAGATTGCTTAGAAGTCGTAGAACAACCACCAAGCAATGCTAGAAGATCACGGAATCAAACGGCACCTATAAAGGCATCTACATTAATAACCGGACCTATTGGAGGATCGGGTAGTACGAGGATTTGCAAACCAAATAAGTGTGGGAACTTATGTAATATGGTTTGACAAAGCCTACATACTAATCGAAACTTTACCTAAGTGCATTAGACCCGGTACGACCCGCTTAGGTAGCTTATGCTACTTTAACGCGTCGTTTGCGTAAAACACGCTTGAAACGCCTAACTAGCCCTATGATAAGCAAGATATGCCTTAACACACTTAATATTGTTGCTAAATCAGTTTAGGTGTCAAAATTTATGTTACATAAGTTTAAAATGAATTTTAGTGTAAAAAGGGCATTTTGGTAATTTACCTAAAGCATAAGAACCACTTGTCATACAACTACTCAAATGGCGTGACCATAAGGTATAACCTTGAAAGGTTATTACCTATACACTATGGTCACCTAATGTGTTTGGTCGGATCCTAATGATCGACCAAATGGGTCGGGTTCGTAAGCATAAGCGATTGATTAGATCGCTTACCCTTACGACCCTAAACAAGCACAAACCTAAAAGCGACGAGCTAAACATGTTAGAACATGTTTAGAAAACAGGTTTGGTATTAAAACAAACGGTTTTAATACCCTAAAGTAGTTTGGTTACAAAATGCGCAAGAAAACGCATTTTGACCGAAACTACGACTCGTCCCTAAGCCTAGATAACGTGGTAATCAGTAGGTATAGTCGCTAGGGACTATAACCAACGTGATTACGCTCACGTTATGAAGTTCAAACGAACTTCGCATTGACCATAAACTGGTCAATGCAGAAAGTCAAACAAAGTTTGACTTTCGGACTCGAAAAGCAATAAAAGAACGAAAGAATACTTACAACGGGTCCCTGCAAGATTGAATTCCGAGTACTCTCAGGTATGAAGTGTCAAAGCACCCCAACTTAGAGAGCAACCTCAGAATTCAAGTGTGAGGGAAATGGGCAAGACATGGAGGGGTATATATAGGATTTGGTGAACCGTTAAGATCGTTCCTCGCAAAGCGTGCTTCGATCTTGGCCATCCATGTGTACCCATAGTTTTTAAAAACCATTTGAGCCCATTATTTCAGTCCCCTGATTTGAAAATACCATTTGCAATGGGTTTAGAGGTGCAAGACAGCTGCATATAGCTGTTTTCAACAATTTTTCGTATCTGGGGACCTCACGCGGCCCGCCTAAAGTTTGGGGGAATCCTTACGCGCCCCGCCTGAGCAAACTTTGACAGATTTGTCAGTTTTGGTCCCTGCAGCTTAGAAACATGCGTTTTGGCCCATTTTTGACACGTTTAAGCCCCGTTAACCTCATTTCAAGGCTCTAAAATGAAGTTAAAGTATAGGGGACTCAAAACATGCTCAAAAATATCTCGGATGTCAGTTCGTTTGGTCGTACGATCGCGATGTTCGCTTAATTACGACGGAATGCGCATAAGCGCGAAAAACGATCCAAATTGCGCGACGAATGGATTTTTCTCATGCCAAACATTAAAACATAATATTTTAATGCTTACATAAATTTTTGGATGTCCGGAAGCATTCAGAACGTAAGATATGCGCGAAAGTGCAAACTTATGCACTTTTTGACATTTCTAGTCCCTGAATGAGCATAAAGTTTATTTTAGCACACCGAACCCCTCAAAGCCTATTTCTAAGCTATGTAAAGGATATTTAAGGTGTGTTTAACTTATGATCATGTTCCGGAATGTTCGTTACAGTTCAAATCGGCATACTTTCGCAGTTTGTCAATTTTAGTCCCTGTAAGCGAATAAACTAGATTTTGCCATACCAAAGCCTTCAAAACTTATTTCTAAGTTATGTAAAGGTTATTTAAGGTATGTTAAGCATAAATTGATGTTCCGGAGTATTTGTTGCATATAACTGATTACGTTTTCGTACCAGTTTGCATATAATCCTCCAGAAAGCAATATAGAGTTTGAAATCGAATAAAAGCCAAAACATGAAAAACATTAAACATAAAGAAGCAAGCATAGGGATCAAATAACTTTATTTCATTGATAACCGAACTGTTTACAATGATTACAAGCACAAATGTCACAGGTTTAAACCTATCAAGCGCCTTGATCTATCCCTATAGACCTTTATTCCCAGAATGTAGGCTACTTCACCAAGATCCTTAATGGAAAAACAACTTCCAAGCCAAGCTTTTACACCTTCCATGGTTGGAATGTCATTCCCAAATAGTAGAATGTCATCGACATACAGTACTAAGAAAGTGATGATGCTCCCACTAGCCTTCTTATACACACAAGCTTCATCGCCGTTCTTGATGAATCCAAAATTCTTAATTTCTTCATCAAAACGGTGATTCCAACTTCTAGATGCTTGTTTCAATCCATAGATTGATTTCTTTAACTTGCATACTTTGTCAGGATGTTTTGGATCGACAAAACCTTCAGGCTGAACCATATAGACATCTTCATCAAGATATCCATTGAGAAATGCCGTTTTGACATCCAATTGCCAGATCTCATAGTCATAATATGCGGCTATGGCAAATAATATCCTGATTGACTTTAGCATCGCCACAGGCGAGAAGGTCTCATCATAATCAATCCCTTGAGTTTGAGTGAAACCTTTTGCTACAAGTCTTGCTTTGTAAGTATCCAAGTTACCATGCATATCAGTTTTCTTCTTGAAAACCCACTTACTTCCAACTACTTTAGAGTTAAGTGGTGGCACAACCAATTCCCAAACTTGGTTGTCATACATGGATTGCATCTCTATGTTCATGGCTTCAAGCCATTTGTCGCAATCGGATTTTGACATTGCATCATGGTATGTGGTTGGTTCATCTGAATCTACCACGTAGCATCCATCCATGAAAAATCCATATCTTTCAGGTGGATTGCTAATTCTACCAGATCTGCGAACATTTTGTGTATTTCGATCAACCTCTTGATCGTTTTCAACAACCTCTTGTTGAGTGCTAGTATCAACCAAACGTGTATCGTCTTGTGGTTCTTGATCCTCCTCAAGTTCCACTGTTCTATCACTAGTTCCTTCCATAAGGAACTTAGCTTCTAAGAACTTACCCTTTCGAGCAACAAATACCTTTTGCTCAGTTGGGTCGTAGAAATAGTATCCTATATCATCTTTAGGATAACCTACAAAGATACACTTAGTAGATCGGACTTCCAATTTATTTGGAGTGTATTGCTTAACATAAGCTTCACAACCCCAAACCCTTAAGAATGATAATGATGGAGGGTTTCCATGCCATATTTCAAAAGGTGTCTTTTCCACTTTCTTGGTTGGGGCCATATTTAATATACGGACTGCGGAGAGCAAAGCGTAACCCCAAAATGATAGAGGCAATGTGCTTCTAGCCATCATAGATCGAACCATATCTAATAGAGTTCGATTTCTCCTTTCGGACACACCATTGTGTTGTGGTGTTCCAGTTGGAGTAAGTTGTGAGATAATCCCACAACTCCTAAGATGATCTTGAAAGGCACCACTAAGGTATTCACCTCCTCTATCGGTGCGAAGGACTTTGATTGTTTTCTTGAGTTGATTTTCTACTTCACTTTTGAAGTCTTTGAACATTTCAAATGCTTCATCCTTGTGTTTTAGTAAATACACATAACCATAACGACTATAGTCGTCGGTAAAGGTAATGAAGTATCTTTCACCATTCCTAGTCATCGGCTTAAAAGGACCACATACATCTGAATGTATGATACCTAATAAGTCCTTAGCCCTTTCAAATGTTCCACTAAAGGGCGTCTTGGTCATCTTGCCTTGTAAACAAGACTCGCATACATCAAATGAATTATCTTCATTTGTATTCAAAAGACCATTTTTCTGAAGTGTATGCATGCGATTCTTGCTTATATGTCCAAGGCGACAATGCCAAAGGTAGGAATCACTCAAATCCATTTTGAGTTTCTTGTTGGTTACTTGGTACATTGAGCTATCATATGATGCGTTATCATGATCTAATTCATAAATACCATTTAAAGACATAGCTTTAAAATAAAACACATCATTCATAGAAACATAAATGTCTTGGTTAACAAATTCGAAATTAAAACCAGATTGTTTTAAAAGGGAAACTGAAATTATGTTCCTAGTCAGACTAGGAGCATACAAAACATTCTTCAAAATGACTTCCAAACCACTTGGAAGTTCTAAAACGTAGTCTCCTTGAGCTTCGACTTCAACTTTTGCTCCGTTGCCCATAAAGAGACTAGCGTCCCCTTTCTTGTAATGTTTATTTCTTTTGAACCCCTGCAACGAATTGCAAATATGAGTTCCACATCCGGTATCTAGTACCCATGTGTTAGAAGAAATAACATTAAGCTCAACATGTATCATAAAGATAGTACCTGAGGTTTGCCCTGCATCCCTCTTGTTTTTCAACTCTTTGAGATAGGTCGGACAATTTCTCTTCCAATGTCCTATCTCACCACATTCAAAACATGGGTCATTCGTAGCAACCTTTTGCTTCTTTTCTTTTGGTTTGGCGGGTTCTGCTTTAGCTTTTCCTTTTCCCTTTCCCTTGACGTGTCCCTTTCTTTTAGCATAGGTTGCTTTAGAATCGGGGTGGGGCCTCTTCTTGTTGCCTCCTTCATTGATCGCAAGGACGGGTAAAGCCTTTTTGCCCATACTTGCTTCGGCCGTTTTGAGCATTGCATGAAGCTCACCAATGCTCTTGTCCCATCCATTCATGTTGTAATTCATAACAAAGCTCTCAAATTTCTTTGTTAAAGAGTTGAGGATCAAATCTGTAGCCAACTCTTTGGAGACGGGACAATTTAGCCGTTCGAGGCGATCAATGTGGCTTTTCATCTTGAGAACATAAGATGATACCGATTGGGTTTCCTCCATTCGACATGCATGAAGCGCCCGAACAGTTTCGAAGCGTTCTACCCTTGCTTGTTGTAGGAACATTTCCTTTAACTGGGTAATCATGTCATATGCCCCGTGGTGTTCAAAATCCTTTTGAATTTCGGGAATCATAGTTCCCAACATGAGGCATGAGGCTTGCATGGAGTCCTCGGTATACTTAACCCAATCGTTGTAGGCTTCCACATCTTCCACATTAGGTTCATCGGGAATAGGATCATCCAACACATAGGATATCTTCTCTTGCTTGAGAACGATTCTCAAGTTTCAAAACCAATCCATGAAGTTGTTATGGTTGAGACGATCCTTTTCAAGGATGGTTCTTAGTGATAGGTTTCGGACGGTTTGGGTAATCGGGTTTGCATTGTTAGCGGCCATCTACAAAATTTAACAAGTTCAATTTTAGTATTTTCGATATTATTATATTTTAATTATTAATACCCTTTTGTGTCTTAAAGACAATTAATAATTAAAATCTAGAATCCAACGTTACATTTAAATATTGGTTAGGTGACCTTTATCCCTCTATTTAAATTAACAAGGTAGTCAACGTTTGACAATTGCAACTCTTTGCAATTTCTAGCCATATGGGATCGGTTAAACATCTTTATGTTTAGTTGGCATGTTTAATCCCATCAACACCTTTGTTCCCCATGCTTTGGTGACCCTAAGTTCATGGTTTCCAAATCAAGTCGTCCAATTTACACACACGTGTGAGTTTATACACATAAGTGGTTAGGTGACCTTTATCCCACAAACATGGTAAACCCACCTCGAACATACAAGTTCCCTCAAATGTGGTTAGGTGACCTTTATCCCACAATAAGAGTTCCCAAGTATTTCGAGTGTTGTATAAAAGGATGGTGTTTGACTTGTTTTATAAAAGGGTTTTCAATATTTCAAAATTCTAGTTAGAAAATATTATGTACCATACATTTGCATGCATTCAAATTAATGGTACTTTAGTGAAAACTAATTTTCAAGGTTCTTTTTAATAAAACCCATTTTATTATAAAATCATTAATTTTTAATAAAACCTTTTATTAACCATTTTAATGATTTTGTTAAGAACCAATTTTACGCTTGTTGTTGATTATTAGTTTGTTAAGTCATGCATATCGACATATCATCTAAACAACAAAATAAGCAACCAAACAAGCACATCATTCATAATAATAGGTGCATAACCATAGCCAACTATTTTGACAACACTTGTTAGCCGAAACAAGTGTGCCAAAAGGTCCTTCCTAAGGGGTGAAAAATGACACAAGTTATGTGTCGTTGAACTCCCACTTGATCCCGCATCCAAATACTTCAAGTCTCCTTCTTGTGTTGTGATTTCTCCACCTTCTTTGGGCTTCCAAAAGTCTTTTATATTCAGCTCCAAACTCCTTTGGACTCCAAAAATGAGTTTTGGTTATCGGGTTAAAATTTCGTTGAGAACGATGAAGTTCTTTGGACCGAATATTATGGTCCAAACCAAAAGCTCATTCTTGTGTGCATCTTCTTTTACAAAATATATCCTAATACATTTTTCTAGTAAAATAAAATGCACCTAACCTATTTATTTTACATACCAAATGAAAAAAAAAATAAATTACATATCTTCTAATGGAAGAACAAAATAATAATTATTACAACCCATTGAAATAATAAATAACAACACAATCATTCAACACAAGGTCATGGCTAGGTCATATGCACCAAAATATATATCCAAATATATATATATATATATATATTAATTTCAAGAAGCATAAAAAAAATGGTTCCCTTTTACAAACATTTTCGGCTATGTTCAAAAAACCGAAAGGGTAAGTTTTGTCCAAACAAACAAATCATCCATATGAAATAAATTTTTCAAGATTCTCTTATGCATGTAAGAAAATAATCTTGAAAAACAAAAGGGTTAACCATGTTAAAATTTTCGGCCATAGGGTTTTATTCAAACCCGAAACCCGAAATTTTTAATCTATTGAAGTATGCACTCACATAAGCGGCTCTAGATGCCATTGATGGGATTTTAACATGTTTATCAAAGCAATTTCATCCATATGAAATACAAACGCAGCGGAAATAATGTTTAAAACATGTTACTTTTATAAGATATAAAACCATTTTAATGCAAAATCCCAAAACCCGGATCCATATATGAAGATGCATACTATCAAACATAACCATAGGGTGTTTAGAAAAACTACCTTCTTGGAGTAATGAGAATGAAACGGATGATGCTTCAAGAATGGTTGTCTTCAAGAGTAGAAGACCTCAAGCTTGTATACCCCAAGCTTCCAACAAACACCACAAGATTAGCTAGGATTTAACACACTTGATCAAAACCGAAAACCTTGAGAACCCCTTCTAATGGCCGATTTTGAGAGCCAAAATAACACAAGTCTTACACTAATTTTGTGAACTAAAAATGGTTATAAAGGCATGAGAGATGATCACCTCCAATCCACCCAATCACATGCCTTCTTACACATGCAAATGCATGAAAGGTAATTGGACCAAAATGGTCTTGGAAAGACCATCCAATAAGAACCCATCTAACTTGTAAGAAGTGCATGTAAAATGATTGGCCCTTTTTGTCTTGGGAAGGGGGGGGGGGGCGGCCTAGCTTATTTTATAAAAAAAATTCAATTCTTTTTATAAAATTTAAGTCTTGTTTATTTTATACCTTTTATAAAATATTACACCATATGTTTGCAAGACTTTATGTAATCTTTTATAATGTTATTTAACCCATTAAATAACAAAATAAAAATATTCTCTCAAAATAAATTATCCATATAATTTATTAGTTTCTCAAGCGTAATTATTTAGAAAACCAATTTCTAAATATTGTAAGTGTTAATATTTATTTGTTTGATCATATCACAAATAAATAATATAAGTGTTTGTCTAGCTTGTTATTGGGTATGACTCGACTTGGATCATAACGCATTAGCCACATCAATTTAATATGTGTATTGGGCATACAGAGTCCAACAGTGCGAGATACGACTGCAGGGTATACCTCCTGCGTGTGCAGCTGCAAGTGCCGCAGCAACTTGTTCGTTAATGAGAGCCGTCAACTGGGCTTGAGTCATGTTAACGCGTCCAGACATGATCTTCATAGTAAAGGTAACATTGTGAGAGAGGCTCGCGAAAAGTGCGATGACAGAAGAGAGTAAGCACACAAGTGTTCTCAAGCAATAGTGTCATGTGTATCTAAGCATACTACGAGCAAAGTTCTTTGTAATCTAGCAAGTAGGCAATATAACATGTACCATATTACCTAGAATGTTGAGTCTTGCACGTGGAGCGAGGCGTCGTTGTGGACCGTTGAGCACTGTTCTGGTTATAGTCTGGTTTTAATAAAAAACGTTTTTCCCTTATTAAAACCGAGTTCTCTATAACCAATGGCTCTGATACCAATCTGTCACACCCCCAAAATCCACCCGCGGAGTACCACCGCTTGGAGGCGTGACATGACCAGGATCAAGCCACCAATCATATTGAACATAAGTGCAAATAGTAAATGTCATTCATCAATACGAAAGGTGTTTTCAAAACCAAACATATTCAATTGTGTAGCAGAAGCATTAATGTAAAAACCCAACATAAGTATCATGTTCTCATAAGTAAATGTTTAACATGGAACTCAACAGTCCATGTGCCCACAATGATCGCGCCTCCCGTGCAAGCTCCAAGTACCTATGGTCCTGCAAGGCATGTAACAGAGAGTCAACAACTAGTTGAGCGAGTTCACAGTATGTAAGTTCGTAATAGTAAGTTCATGTCGTAACAGGTGGCTCTACTAGGCCAGTAGTATGTTCTATTGGTGAGGGCTTCCCACACTTGTATATAGTATGTTCTATTGGTGGGGGCTTCCCATATTCTATTGGTGGGGGCTTCCCACATTTGTATATACACTAGACTATTGGTAACCATAGTGTTCTTCTTAACCCGAGAACAGTAGTACATACAAGGTATACGTAGGTTTTACGTATGTGCCCTTCTTTACCCAAGGACAGTAGTACGCGGGGGTTTACGTAGGTTTTACGTAAGTGTCCTTCCTAACTCCGGAAGACAGTAGCATGTGTGAGTATACGTAGGTTTTACGTAAGTGTCCATTGAAACCTGAGGACAGTGGTAAGTACTTGTTTACGTAGGTTTTACGTAAGGGTCCTTTGCAACCGAGGACGATGGTAGATAGTCTAGTAACAGTGTAATCCAAATAATATCATTAGTTTGGTTCGGTACAAGCTGATGGGAGCGAGACTGAAGACTACTGAAAATGTGCGAAGACTTTGGAGGGAATGGGAGATTCATGGCATCGACATTATTGATGATGGTGGCTGATTAGTTTTGTTTATCTTTGTGTTAGTTGGTCTAGATAGTAGTCTAGTGGGACGTTTAGTAGTTTTTTGGTTTTATTTTTGGTTCTTTGTTTTACTTTCATGGGGCATGTCCCATGATTGAACTAGTGTAGGCTCTCTACACTACATGGTTTTTATTGGTTGTGAATATATAGAATCACCGGGGTAACCCTTTACCCAAAAATAATTCATCAATCCTTTTCCTTCAATCCCATTCCCTACCCACCGGGAATCCCATGCCTTGGTAAGGGTGTGAACTCACCTTGGTTTGCTCGGCAGATACACAGCAAAGTTCAATTAAGCTATATAGTGGTCAACCACGTCCTACCATGGTTACCATACAAGCCAGGTTCGTATTCAAGTAGTGCGCGTATATTCTACATGTATTGTACACAAGTAACGATCATAGCATGCACGTATAATTAAGGTAGTTCATCAACAGAACAGTCACGTAAACAAGTCCAAGTATGCGGCCCAAATGGTTGGGCTCGTAACAGTGCATAAGTCCAACAGTGTGCACGTGTTCGTGGTCTCGAGTTGTGCCGGCTTCAAGGTCTCGAGTCGCAACAAGGAGGTCTCGGGTCATCATGTTCTAGTCGAGACTACACGGTCTCGAGTCGCAACCAGGACCCGCAACCGTGGTGTCGGGTCGTGCTGCTTGTGTCGGTGCTGTGGTCTCGAGTCGAGACTAGAGATCTCGACTTGCAATTTGTGTCGAGACTAAGCATGTGTAACAAATTTCCTTATTTCAAGCTCATCAATTCCGTAACATTAGAAAACAACTTTGGCAGTTTCACAATCAGATCAAATCACAATAATTCAACATTCAAGTATGTTCATATCACCACAATCATCATCCATCCATGAACAGTAACTCATTAACATAAGGGACATAAAATCGGATCATAAGATTAATGGATTTAAGGACTATCATGCAACCCTAATCACTCCAACTTGATTAAATTTAGTAATGATCATACTCATTCATGTAGCAGCCGATTATACATATCCATTCGGTTCTAAATCATGCAATCCGATTTAATAAAACATCATCACATATCACTTAACTCTAAACCGAATACATAATATCATCAATAAGCATTACTAGCATGAAACCCTAGTTGTCATATAGAAATCGAAAGCATGTCAATTAACAAGGATGTAACACTAACCGAGTCGTGTGGTGTGACAAGCTTGATCGAGAGAAAGGGCTTCGGGTGAGAGGTGGTGCCGTCGAACAAGAGAGAGAGTTCTAGGGTTTTTGTGTGTGTGCTCTTGATTGCAAATTGTGAGAAGTAAAAGACCCCAAAGATGTGTGTATGCGTGAACATATATCCGGTTTGGTGGGGTGGGCCGAGTCCAAGCATAGTGAGCCGAGAGAGAGGTGTTCGGCCCAAAGGTTTGTGTGGTTGGGCCAGTGTTGTGCGACTAAACTTATGATATTCACATACAATCACATAACACATAGTGTAACAAAATACAGTTTCCATTACCATCTAACACGTCAACTAGTCACGTATAATCCAAACAAGTTACATCGAAGCACACAAATAAAGGTTTGAAATACGAGTTGTCACATGTAACGACAACGGACGTTGGCGCGTGGACCACCATAAAGGTCCTTTCCATGTTGAAGGTATGAAGGCAGTAGTATCCCTTCTCTGTCCGATCGTCTGCTTTGAACGAGAGAAAATTAGGGTGACCATGCAAGACAATTTATTATTACGGGGGCCCACGTAATAACAACTTGTAGTGCATGGGAATCCTGGTGGGCTCTGCGGGTCAAGCAAATGATCACTATCTATTTGAAATTCCTAAGTCATTCAAATCTCCATCTAGTAGAACACTAACCGAGATAGTTACTATAACACCCTACAAAGTAGGAAGTTTGTCTTTGCCTGCTTTGTGCCTAACACTTCTACCCGTAGTATGAGTCGTTTGGGACCCAGTATCTAAGCAAGTGAAGATGGCTAACACTCAGGAAAGATTTTCCTCAACACTTTGGGATTCTTATGTTTAAATTTGTAAAGAACCTACAACACCTTAACTTATCCATTGTAGTTGCTACAATAGACCCCAACATTTGACATCCGTTTTACCCCAAGGAGGTAGCATGGCAAGAGCTGTAGTGTAGCCCATTTACCGTACTCTATTCGGCATTCATGAAGACCATACCAACCATACTGGAACTTATAAAACCCAAGCAAAATCAATATATGCATCGCACAGTCCAGTGTGACAAAAGGGTCCTCCCTACGTCGGACAATCGAGGACCATGAAGTATAGAACACATATTATAAGGACGGAAACGATCACTCGATTCTCCCCTTCTCAACAGATTCCCATTTCATTTAGGCACATGGATAACACATGCAAAAAGATTCTTCTCATCCTTCACCTCACATGCACCCTATCACCCACTACCCATATCATCACCACCAACACCCCTATCAGTACCTCCACACTCTCTATCCCTTAGTGCACCCCATCGTTTGAATGGTGCATTCGCGCCCTGGAAACTGCTCTATGGCTGCTACAAGCCACAATTCGGTCCCGAGGAAGAAGTCATGTACCCTCACGACCTTATTTCTGCGTTTTCACTATCACCCTTTCCCCCCTATACGTGGTAGTAATGCACAACCCCCATCTTCTGGGAAGTGAAGCGTGTGTAGTGTAATATGTTTTAGGTATATATTTTAAGCCCTTTTTACACTTTAGCCAAGTTTTAAATTTATAAAACACGATATTTACTAACACTAAACACACATATGGGCAAATGCACCCATCGTGGATGTAGTATAGTGTTGGTAAGATACCGAGGTCGTCCAAGGACACAAGAGCTTTTAGTACCGGTTTATCCTCAACGTCTAATCAAATCAAAATGTTAGAAAAAGATTTTTAAACTAAGAAAATAAAACTAACTAAATGCTGAAAAATAAAATAAAAATAAAAACAGATAGACAAGATGAATCACTTGGATCCGACTCGTGTGTTAGTATAACCTTTGATTATTTTCGCACTTTTGCACTTGTTTAAGAGATTATCTTAGTTATTGTAGTAGGCCCCTCTTTTGAAGGCGATGTTACCCTCAACCCAGTTGTTTGAGTCTAAGGATACAATCCTAAAGGGTCAGATTATTGAAAGATAATTAATTAAGTTATTAATGCAAATTATGGTAGGCCCCTCTTGTGGAGGTGACGTTACCCTCGACTAAGTAGTCTGAGTCAGCTGGGATACAGTCCTAAATAGCCGGGTTATAGTATTAATAGTAGTTAACTTATAAGGGGATCAAAGAGTTTGGACCCCCACCATCCAATACCTTTGGGTATTGAAGGAGGTCCTACTAAATTTGACCCAGGTCCCTTGCAGGACCTCTAAACGCTGAACAAGGGCAAGACACTTACCAAACCGTTCCCTTAACCCCCGACCAGGTAGCCAACATACCTCCATATAGACCGTGGAGATATGAATGGTGAAAATCTTTTATTTTATATAGACAGTAAAATAATGCCAAGACACCACGGACAAACGATAAGGAAGAATCACCTTCAACATAAGAAACTAGTTATTAAAGTCTTTAATACAAAAACAATTAAGAAGTGCAAAAGATTAAAAATAAAAAGTATTATACTAAACACTTGTCTTCACCAAGTGATGTAAGAGACTTAGGCAAACATGGCCTTGATTGTCAAGAACTCTTACGATCAATCTTGGATCCCGAGACAACTCACACACTCTATGATGGACAATGGATGATGGTGGTGGATGATGGTGTTATGATGGTGGTGGGTGGTGGGTGAAGTGTGAGAGAGGTGGTGTGCCAAGGGATGAGTTGAAATGACTCCAAGCACTCCTATTTATAGGCTGAACAGAAGTCTGGACACGGCCCCGTGCCCGTCTAACACTCTCTTTCTTCATTAATTGTAATTCGCAATTACAATAAATGCGCCTGCAGTACTTTGGGCACGCCCCCGTGTTCACTGGGCACGGCCCCGTGGTGAGCAATAGAAGCTTCTACAGGTTTGTCTTTTCTGCTGCTTCTTGGGCACGGCCCCGTGCTCGCTGAGCACGGGGCGTGTTCAGTCTTCTGCCTTCTCTGTTTTGCTTGGGAGGATGCTGTCAAGGGGTCGGGCAGACAAAAACACACTTTTTCCAACATTAGTACTAAAAAGGGTTAGTTTTATACCACAATTGATATAATTTATATGTTGCATTTTGCGCGTATCAAATACCCCCACACTTGAATCTTTGCTTGTCCTCAAGCAAAACTCTTTATAATGTGGCTTTATTCACTCCCAAATGGAATGGGTAGAAGAGAAGGTTTTCGGGCTTGTCATAGAGTGTCGGGATTTTCCAAGATTGTTTAGGTTTTATTTTTATTTATTTACAATCCTATTCGTCATGATTTATTAAAAACTTTTCATAAGGTAAATTATTTATTAAGGCATAACATACCTTTTTAAAATTTCATTTATATGCAAGTTCACATACCTCACGGGGGAAATCACTCACACTCGGCCGAAGGTGTATTTTTAGTGAATCACTCGAGAGCAGCATGGAACTTATTTCTGCCATAAGCTTTTTTTTTTGGGTAAAGGGTTACCCCGGTAAATTTTATAAATCACCAATAAAAAAGAACAGGGTGTGCCAAGACACTGACACAAACTACAAGTCAAGACAAACCAAGACTAAACACAGCCCACCACAAGACAGCCAAAACAAACAAAACAACCCGAAATAAAAAACACAACCACCCAAGATCTATCTAACTAAAAACACCCCATCGAGATGCTTTAGCCCGGGTCTTCATTCAGCGCCCTTGCAGGGATCTGCCACTTCGTCACAACTCTATTGTAATCCACATGCTTTTGAAGCTTGAAATCCATCAATCGAAACCGGACTGTGTTTTTAATCTTCTCGGCAACCTGACTAACCGAACAATGAATTCTGGTGAAGAGCCGGTTATTGCGTTCTTGCCAAATAAAATACGTCGCAGCTGCTACCACCAACTTACAAACCACACGATCTAATGTTGTTGCATTCGAGTGTTGATCCATCCACGCCAAAATTGAATCCCAAGATCCAGTAACGGTTTCCATATCAACCATAGCCTTTACACTCATCCAAACCTGCGAGGCAAAATCACAAGAGAAAAAAAGATGATCTCTTGAATCTCGATCGTGCTGGCAAAGAGGGCAACACATGAGCCTTAGGTTTGTTTCACTACCCGCTTCCCATACTCGCAGCCGGTCCTGAGTTCTCAGTTTATTTTTTATAACCAACCAAAGGTGAAATGAATGCCATGGAATACACTGGCTGAACCAAACCATATTCGCCCAGCTAATAGGAGTGTCTCGAGTACGAATATTGTGCCAAACTTCCAACGAGCTAAAATGTCGCCGATTACCCTCCAAATCCTTCCAAACCGTTAGATCCTGTAACTGAGGAGTAGGCATATCAAGGCTCAACCCAATCAAAACTGGATAGAGATCATACCATGCTTGAGGCCAATTCCATTGGCCATTGTTGTCAAGCAAATCCGCAACCGAGGAACTGAGATGAAAACCCGCATTTGCAATTCGTCTTGGAGTTATCATCGCCCTGAGGGGGCTCAAGTGACACCAATTGTCACTCCAAGCATTTGTTTGCCTTCCGGACCGAATGACTTTCCAAACGAAAGGCCGAACAATGTTGCGAATGGATAGAATCTTCCTCCACCCCCAACTCATACTACCCCTACATTGAATCTCCCAGAAATTCTGATCCTTCACTTTATAATCATAGATCCATTGCACCCATAATGACTTGCGTTTGACCAGAATGCTCCAGATATGGTTAGTGATTAGGGCTCTATTTACATCCCCAATTCGCCTAATGCCTAGGCCACCCTCATGTTGCGGAAGACAGACATCATTCCACGCAACCTTAGCCTTAACCTTACCAACATTACCCGCATTCCAGAGAAAACGACGCAAACGTTTCTCCAGGTCATTAATGACACGAGCCGGGATAATAAAAACCGAGGCCCAGTAGATATGCATGGCTGAAAGAACCGAGTTGATAAGCTGAAGTCTTCCCGCAAAAGATAGAGTTTTTGTCATCCAATTGTTGATCTTTTTGTCCATTCGGTCAACTAGGACTTTACAATGACTAGCGTTCAACTTTGATGTGATCAACGGCACACCTAGGTATCGAACAGGCAAAGAACCTTCCTGGAAAGGCATAATATTTACAATTTCCTGTCGAATATGCTGAGGCACATTACAGAAAAACACCGTGCTTTTTGCAAGGCTCGGAACCAGCCCCGACATGCTCGTGAAATCCTCCAGAGCGGTCTTGATTTTGCTAACCGAGAAGGTACTTCCATGCACAAAAATAAACAAGTCATCAGCAAACGATACGTTTATTATCTTTTGTTTCTTACAGTGAGCATGGTATTGGAAAGCCGAGCTTGCACTAGCGGCCTTCTGGAGACCTAGAGTGAGCACCTCCATAACAAGAGTGAACAAATACGGGGACATCGGATCCCCTTGGCGCAAACCCCTTTTCCCTTTAAAGAAACCATGAAGGTTGCCGTTTATACTCAAAGAATACGTTGCCGTAGTAACGCACGACATTATCCACTTCACCATTTTCCTATGCAAGCCAAATTGAAATAGAATCCTCCCCAAAAAAGACCAGCTCACTGTGTCATATGCCTTTTGAATGTCTATCTTGAAAGCACATCTAGGAGGGCCTTTATTTAAGTGATAATTGTGCATCAATTCTTGCGTTAAGAGAATATTTTCAGAGATCCGCCTACCTGGAACAAAAGCGGACTGATTAATGCTGACCAGCGACTCCAAACTACCCTTCAATCTGTCCGTAATGATCTTACTGATACACTTGTAAAGCACATTGCAGTAAGAAATAGGACGGTAATCAAGAACCGAGTCCGGTGTCTCCACTTTGGGAATGAGAGCTAATATAGTGTGGTTTACTTGCTTCAGCATTTGACCATTGTCAAAAAACTCCAAAACCGCATCGGTTATCTCAGTACCCACAATCTCCCAAGCATGCTTAAAGAAAGCCGACGTATACCCGTCAGGACCAGGAGCTTTAGTTTCACTTATGCTGAACATAGCCTTTTTCACCTCTTCACGAGTAACTTGTCTTACCATACTGTTTGCATCATTTTGGTTTACCACATTAACGAAAACATCTGAGCTATACATGTTCGACACCTGATCCTCCGTGCCCAAAAAAATCGAGTAATGATTGACAAGAGCAGCCACCGCCTCTTCACCTTCAAACCGATTTTCCTGCTACATCCCGAATGCAATGAATTTTACTTTGGTTGTTTCTGCATTTGACTGAATTATGAAAGAATGTCGTATTAGAATCCCCAGCACATAGCCACTCCACTTTTGATTTTTGTTTCAAGAAGCATTCCTCATCATAGGCCGCTACTTTAAAATCATGAAGGCATTGTTGTTCCCTTTGTCGAACCTCTACATCCAACGGGTTTGAGTCCACCAACTTCTGAACTTCATCTAAGTTCTTACGCAGCTGAATAACTTTTTTATGCAAGTTTCCTTGTTGAAAAAGGATCTTTCTAAGCCCAGGTTTCAGATTGCGTAGCTTATTGGTCACCGAGAACATATTACAACCAGCAATAGATTTGGCCCATTCACGCTCCACACAAACTTTGAAATCAGGTTTGGAGGTTATAAAATTTGCGAATTTAAACGGCTTCGGCTTGTAGGAAGTGTTCACATTATTCAGCTTCAAGATACACGGGGTGTGATCGGAAACACGGGAAGGATGAAAGATAACATAGGCATCCGGAAACATCTCCAGACCCTTGATATGACACATAACTCGATCAATTTTCCTAAGCAAACCAATACCTTCTCTCGGCTTCTGGTTCCATGTAAAATGAATTCCATGCCCTTTAACATCAACAAGCTCCGACTGTTGCACACACTCATAAAAATCCCGCATGCCTATCGATTGACTAGACGTTCCAAAAGACGAATCATCAGCATGCAAAGCTGAATTAAAATCCCCCATAACATACCAAGCTTTGTCCGAACACAAGAGCCTATGCCTGTACAAATCTTCCCACAGGCCCCGACGTTCTTGATAACAGTTCTTCGCATAAACAAAAGAACAGAAAACATTCGTATTATCAACTTTAGACCAGATTTGAGTATGAATGACCTGCTCACTTTGCGCTAACACCATTACATCCACCAGCTCATTATTCCAACCAAGAATGATTCTTGTACCCCGCTGACATAAACCTCCGTTTGACGTCCAGCTCCACCGCCGAAATACTTTGTTACACACACAAGCCAGATTCGTAGCATTCACATGAGATTCTAAAATCGCACAAACTGAGACTTTATTTTCCGACAAAATCACACGAACCTCATTTTGTTTCAGAGGTTGGTTCAAACCCCTTATATTCCATGTAATGATGCTATCCATTAATACCGTTTTGACCGGGAGTGCTTGCCCCCTCAGAAACCTGATCATGACTAGCATTCTTCATAAAGTTTGCCGTCTCCATCGGAATAATCTCCTCCACCTCGTCATCCCTCTTAAATTGCTGCCAAGTATTATTAGTGACGTTTTTGTTCAACACACTTCCATCTTTCAGCTCTTGCTCACCAATTTTCGATAAAGCTTCAAAAGAATTATGAGATTTAACATTATCCACCTTCTTCATGTTACCATTTACCTCCTTTGTACCTGATGTGCTCGGGTCCGATTTATTAGACTTAGGCTTATATATAAATTTCTGCTTTTGTTTCTTTGGGAAAACACCCATTCGAGCCACCTTCCTCTTATCCATGGTAAACCCATCATCATCCACCACTACTTGTTTGGATTTCTTTGTTTCATTCTTTTTATTTTCATTCTTCCCGCACGTTTGGTCATTATGCCCGAATATGCAACATAACGAGCATCTCTGTGGCTTCCACTCATATTCCACATTAATTACTTCAGTAATATATCCCTCCTCTTCAAGCTTTGGGATAGCAACAACAATGTGGTCCTTAAGTTCATGATCTACATTAATTTCAACCAAAGCCCTAGCAAAACTACTCTTTCCCCAGTTCTCCGAGCACATATCAGCCGTATATCCATCCAACCGTTTTGGTTCACCTATCTTAGAAGCTAACAAGCTTAAACCATCATCATTATAGATAGCAATAGGCACATTATGAAGCTTAACCCAAACCGGAACAGATTTAATTCCTTCCTTCTTAAGACTAACGGACGGAGACCAGACATTAAGAAATAGCGGCATCTTCCTGATCAACCAAGGTCCACCTTCCAACACTTTTGCCATACCCTCCTTTGAGTCGAATTTAAAGAAAAAGAAACCGTCAGCGTTCATCATGAGCTTAGCAAATCCAAACTTCGCCCAAACATTCTTAGCATAGTACTCGACAACAGGGAATGGCAGCCGATTACCCAGGAAGTAACCATATAACACATTGACAAACTTCTCCTGAACTTTACGAATTACCTCTCGAGGGATAACAACGTCTGCATCAGGTTTCGTCTCTCCTGAATCCATCTTCCGGAAATTAACTTCCTTTTTCACAATGGAAACATTCTTAACCCTATCCGCATAAGACAACTTTACGGCTCCCTCATCTTTATTCCGATCTTCAGAGTTACTTGCCTCATGGACTGGAACTGAGACCTTTTCCAGTTCATCAATTATGTTTATCATTCTTGGGTTCCCTTGGACGACACCCCTCCTTGGCAACACCGGATTACCATCAATCTTTAACGACTTAGCATCAAGACTACTCCAAAAGGATGACAGGTTACTACGCGATTCCTTTGGATTCGACTGCTTTGCATTGTTTGAAGTGATAAAAATATCCCCATGCAACTTTTCAGAGAACGACTGAAACCCTAAATCCTCTAACCCTTGTTCCGAATTACCCTCCATGCACGACACTCTAGCAGAAATCAAAACCAGGCAACAGTAACATGCATCATCAAATAACAAACCCTAATCCTTTTAACCCTAGTAACAATCGTCCAACCTTAACCTATTAATCCAGAGTTATCGATCTAGCTAAATTAGTCTCAGCTAACCGCAATCAACAACAACCAGACTAATAAATCAGATTATCAAACTGAAAAACAAGGGTGGCGATTAACGAAAACAAAAGAAAACCCTAAAATCAAAATCGGTCACAGTTGCTAACGAGTTCGTTATAGAGTTATGATCGAAATCCAACTCTAATCACAGACTGTTGTACAACATATCACAATCAAGAATTAGGGTTACGAAAGAAACCTGAATCGCCTTTCTGCCATAAGCTTGCCAAGCAATCAATCCTCCTCCTTTTTAACTTTATACCTTTGTAAATATCAAGAGGACTTTTTGGGTGAAAGGTTAGGCTTGGGCTAAAGGTGGGTGGTTGGGTTAGTGGTTAGTTGAAAAGGGCAAAAAGGCGTAAAAAGCGTTGGTTTTCGTAAAACATTTTGTTTTTGTGACTTTCTTTTTTTTATAATGAAGTATTTATTCAAACAAGCTTTTGTTTGAGAAGCTTTGTTTGTTTATTTTCAACTTCATCGCCATTTTTATTTCAAGAGTCACACGAAAACCAAGCTTTGTTACTAAAATAAGGAAAAAAAAATGAAAAAGGGTTTTGGTGGGTAAAAGGATTTTGGGTTAAGAAATGAAAAGGTTTAGGCTCAAAGGGGTTAACTAGGGGGAATTTTGGGTAGGTAAAAAGAAAAATAAAAATAATGGTGTTGAAAGAAAAAAGGTTAGTCCTAATGCCTCCATCATTTACTTACTTGGGTTTAAGTTGGTAAGGACCGGGAATGAATTTTCGTGGCAAGTTCTAGAGTCGTAAGAACCAAGCGGCTATTCACACAAGAAACGAAAAATGAGCATTTAGTGTAAAGATATGTATTTGTATGCTCTATAAAGGCGCAAAACTCACTTTTGTGGGAATGGGTTTTTATGTGATCAAGTATATATAATCAAATTTTAACTAAGCTTGTCATGCCGTTTCATAATTTTCTTATGTTGGTTCTTTTTATCACGACGCTATCAGTTGTAAACTTATAAAAATATAACCTTGTTAGACTTAGAATTCCCAACTTAAACTTAGATAAGTAAAGAAAAATTGAAAATTTTGAAAAAATTTGGGGTGATTAGCGGTTCCAATAGAGTTTTGTGTAAGGCTTGTTATTAGGACTTGCAAAATTCAAGGTTTTAGCATCCCCCCCCCCCACACACACACTTAAATTACGCATTGTCCTCAATGTGTCCCAAAAATAAGTTTTTAGGTTAATTGAATGTGTAAAATAGTGTTAAAAGCAAAATTTTATATTACAGGCAGTCTGGACACGGCCCCGTGTTCAGGTGCCAGTGATAAAAATTAAAGAAAAGAAACAGTAGCCTGGACACGGGGGCGTGTTCAGTGAACCCGGCCCGTGTCCAGTTACCTGAACTGGGCGATTTTCTGCAGGATGTTCAGCACGGGGCCGTGTTGGCTGGGCACGGCCCGTGCTGAGCTTACTGTAATGAAGAAATTGTTGTCGGATGGCCCTGTTTTCGTGCATGGGCCATGTTTCTTGTTTCCCTTGCTATCCTTGACCATCCCAAGTGTGTTTTATTTTTCATAACACCATTCAAACCTTAAAACCATCCATTCATTCATAGAGAGAATTACATAATCCTAAATATTAATAAGTTAGATAAGAAAACACAAGAAGCATAAACCATGGAGTTCTAGCCTACAAATTATTTTAATTAGCAAAATTTCCAAGAAGCAAATAGTCTTGGTTAGTTGTGGCTTTATAGAACTCCTTCTTCCGGGTATGGCCTCCTCACATGTCGGCGAGCCACTCCTCTATCTCTCTTGGGAGGAGAAAAGAGGGCTCGTTAGCGTTAGTTTGAGGAGTTGCGACTTCCACCAGGATTTCTTGTAGATGCTCAAGGGGAGGTTCTGCCGGAATGTCGTCCCACCCGGTAGGGTTGTTAACTTCAAGTGCTAGGTTCCAATCCTCTTGAGGGAGGACGGGTTCCATTGGAGGTGTTACAAGAATATTTAACCTCTGGTGCAAGAGGTTAATTTCTTGAAAGCTATTCTCCAGCCCTACCGTAAGATGGTTGATACGGTCAATTAGGACCTCCTCTACTGAAGTCGTTTCATCGAGAGCCTCCCTTAATGCTATGACATAGTGCACAAGTGTAGCTTCAATGGAAGGCCTTCTCCCTCTTCGACTGTTTGATGAATGCACGGAAGATGTCTCGTTATTTTCACTCGACATTCTACGAAAACAAACTGAAAATAGCTTATTTTGCTGAAACTGTGGTCTGGACACGGCCACGTGCTCAATGAGCATGGCCCCGTGTTCATCTTTCTGCAGAGTTTTGAGATAAGGAATCTTGAAGTTCTAAGTTATTTTCTGAACTTTTGAAGTCTTTTTGAACATTAGTAACTTAAAACAATGTTATACAACTTATTTTTAACAAGATTCTTTTGAACAAAACTCAATAATCCCTTCCTTAAAGCTTGAAATTTCAAACTTTAATGGAGGTTTTTGAAGAAAGATGAAGAAGAAGGAAATGGATAAAAGAGGAAAGGACAAGATGGTTTGTTGGAACCTTCTTTTAGAACATACCTAGGTTAGTTGAGAGAAGATTCCTTTAAATCTCTGTCCTAAGATGGTCCAAATGTGCAGAATTCTTGGCTGCATTTATAGGAAACGACAGCGGGCTGGACACGGCCCCGTGTCAGCTGACACGGCCCCGTGTGCAGGTAGGATTCTGACACAGTTTGTTCGTATTCTGACGTAAAAGTCAGAAAGGAATATTTTTGGTGGACACGGGGGCGTGTTGGCTGGACACGGCCCCGTGTCGAAGGGCTTTTTATGAAGTTTGTCTATTTCTAAGGAACTTATCTGGATCGGGTGGTTCCTTACTGGATGGAACAACCCCAAAGTGCCTAAGATACCTTAATTGCTCTAGACTAAGACGAGAACGCAAGAGGTTGTCGGTGAGGGTAATTCCTATGTTTATTTTAGGTGGACAAGTCCAACCCTTTTCCGGGCTCTCGTTAAAGAAGGAGTATGCCGAATCGCTCAGGTCTATGTATGCACCGAATGAAGTTGATGGAGAGTCCTTCATGGCACAATCGGCACAGGGATGACTATCGTCCATGTCTTTGCTAGAGTCGAAGGTATTATCGAGAACAACGAGGTTGTTTGAATG
This sequence comes from Helianthus annuus, assembly GCF_002127325.2. NCBI lineage: Eukaryota > Viridiplantae > Streptophyta > Magnoliopsida > Asterales > Asteraceae > Helianthus > Helianthus annuus. The sequence goes on from NC_035440.2 coordinate 152,799,845, forward strand.
CGATCCCAACACTTCTTCTTGGTTATGGTCTTGAGATGAATTTAGAAAATCCATCCTAAGTTCTTTTAACCAATTAAGAATCAAATCTTCTAGTTCATCAAGAAGCATTTCTCCTAAAATATCTGGTTGGGCGCTTTCGAGGGAGAGATAAGGATTATTTTTACTTTCGCCCCTCTTAAGGATACAAGGAAACGATGGGTCTATATAGTGGGGCTTATAGTTTAGAAAATAACATTCTAACTCTTTATGTCCGCCTCCACATAATTGACACCATGTATCATAAGAGTGTCGAAAGTAAAAAAAATCGTCATCACTCATGTTTGTGTCAGAATTTACCAACCGTCGGGATCTTACGGTTCTGTTTTCAGCAACTGAATCTTGGGCACGGGGGCGTGTTGAATGGACACGGCCCCGTGTTCAGCTTACTGTCTGACTTAAAAAAGGATTGCCAGTTCCAAAGATTGGGCACGGGGCGTGTTCAGCAGGCACGGCCCGTGCTGAGCTCTGCAGAAGCTGAAAAATTAAGAAAATCCTAAAAAAATAAAAAGAAAATAAAAAAAATGATTAAGCCGTTGATTCCTAACTTTCTTAAAATCCTTGTGTCCCCGGCAACGGCGCAAAAAACTTGATGCGTGTGTAGTGTAATATGTTTTAGGTATATATTTTAAGCCCTTTTTACACTTTAGCCAAGTTTTAAATTTATAAAACACGATATTTTTTTTTTTGGGTAAAGGGTTACCCCGGTGATTCTATATATTACAACCAAAAAACATAAGTAGTGTAGTGAGTCTACACTAGTTCAATCATGAGACATGCCCCATGAAAGTAAACCCGAAAACCAAAACACAAAAACAAACAACCAAGCAAAGGAACGACAACTAGACTAAACTCTAGAGTCAACCGACCAACACAACAAAACAAGCTAATCAGCCACCATCGTCGCCATCTTTATGCGCATGGATCTCCCATTCTTCAAGAATCTTCCGTACCCTCCCAGTATCCTTCAGTTTTGCACCCATCAACTTGTATCGTATTATTTTTATAATAACATCGCAAACAGTCTCCGGAGGTCTGAGTTGAATTTTAAACAGCCTAGCATTCCTCTCCTGCCAAATGTTGTATGCAGTAGCCGCAACTAGAAGCTTAGCAACATATGTATCAGCCCTCTTATGATTAGGAAGAGCACAAAGCCAAGAAACAATCTCCGACCATCTAGGGCAAACCGAATTCATCCCTCCTCGATCTCGAATTTGCGTCCACACCTGAGAAGAGTACTTGCATTCAAAAAACAGGTGAGGATGAGAATCGAAATCCTCAAAGCACAGTAAACAGCACATCATGTTCATGTTTTTTCGACGAGATAGATCCCATTGCAGAATTTTATCCTGCGTAAGTAGCTTACGTTTCATAATCAACCACATCATGAAGGCGTGCCTCGGAATACACTGAGCAAACCACACGATACTACACCAATTCACTTCCGGTTCTTTGTGTCGCAACGAGTGCCAAACCCAAGAAGTTGAAAACCCATTAAGATCATCCCCATCCTTCCATAATAGCCTATCATTTTTCAAGGGATCCAAAAGAACTTGATCCGTTTGAATAAGAACAGGGAATAGATCCCTCCAAGCCGTAGGCCATCTCCAAGCTCCATTCGAATAAACATCAGCCACCGAATCTTCCAATCTAAAATCAGCATCAGTGATAACTCTAGATGAGAGAAAATCACCCAGAGGCCCCAAATCGTTCCAAGTATCAAACCAAGCTGAAGTGTTAACACTATTACTCACTTCCGACAATATATGACGTCTAATTAGAGGCCGCAACTGAGTGAGCTTTCGCCACGACCAACAGCTATTTGAGGGCGTTTTGCAAACCCAAAAACTCTTACCTTTTAACCGATACGAATACACCCAATCAACCCACAAGGAATCTCGCTTGGAGACAATGCTCCAAATATGAGACGTCATCAGCGCTTTATTCATATCCCCAACACGACGAATACCCAAACCCCTTCATATTTCGGCGTGCAAACCAATTTCCAAGAAACTTTAGATTTACCTTTGTTAAACGCAGCCTCTTAAGACCAAAGAAAGTTTCTCATTTTAGCTTCAAGCTCCTTAATAATTCGAACCGGCAGGATAAAAACCGTGGACCAATAAATATGCATAGATGATAGGACCGAAATAATAAGTTAAAGTCTACCCGCAAAAGATAAGAGCTTATTTCTCCAATGCATAATTCACTTTTCTAATCTTTCCACAAGCACTCGACAGTCATCGCACCCTAGCCTAGCCGAAACCAGGGGGACCCCCAAGTACTTGACAGGCAACTTTCCTTCCGTAAAAGGCATAATATCCAGAATAGCTTGTTTAGTTTGATTTTTAACATTACAAAAGAAAACCGTGCTTTTCTGATTGCTTGGCACCAAACCCGACATCTTGGTAAACTTCGAGAGAGATGACATAATACAATTAGCCGAATTAACTTCCCCTCTAGCAAAAAGAAAAAGGTCATCTGCAAAACAGAGATTAATAATTCGCTGTTTTTCGCATCTATTGTGAAATTTAAACGACGAGTCAATTCGAACCGAATGGTGCAAAATACTCGTTAAGACCTCCATGACTAGAGTAAATAAATATGGAGATTTTGGATCACCTTGCCTTAGACCACGGTTGCCTTTGAAAAACCCATGCACTGAGCCATTAACACATACCGAGAATGAGGTAGTAGATACACAAAGCATAATCCACTCCACCATTTTGATGTGAAAACCAAACCCAATCAGCACATTTTTCAGAAACCCCCAATCCACCGTATCATAAGCTTTTTGAATGTCAACTTTAAACGCACATCTAGGAGGGCCCACATCTCTATGATAATTATGCATTAACTCTTGGGTTAAAAGAATATTATCCGATATCTTCCGACCCGGGACAAATGCCGATTGGTTGATACTGACAATATCATTAAGAGCCCCTTTAATTCTGTCTGCAACAATCTTGCTAATGCATTTGTAAAAAACATTACAGCAAGCAATCGGGCGAAAGTCAGTAACAAGCATGGGAGTCGAAACCTTTGGAATGAGGACAATGAGCGTATGATTCAGTTCCCGAAGCAAGTTACCCGTTTCAAAGAAATCCTTAATCGCATTAAAGACATCATTACCAACTAAAGGCCAAGCACTTTTAAAAAAGGCTGCCGTGTAACCATCCGGACCGGGGGCTTTATCGTTACCAATAGAAAACATCGCTTTTCTTACCTCCTCCGTCGAAACTTGTCGAACCATATGAGAAGCCACATTGGGAGATAATTTTCGTGGAAATAAATCTGGGACCGGCTCTAGCGAAATGTCACCTTGCGAACCAAAGAACTTTTCATAATGCTGTACAAACGCCTTATAAACCATGTCGCCTTCAAAAAGAATACCACCTGAATCAGTAATAACATCAATCCTGGAAAAATGGTTTCTGGCTTTCAAGGAAGAATGAAAAAAAGCCGTGTTCATGTCGCCTGCAGCTAACCACTCCACTTTAGATTTTTGTTTCAGGAAACGCTCCTCATCCAACAAAGCTACCTGTAAATCACGGCTAGTTGAGGCCTCATCGGCTCGGAAATCAACATTAGACGGGTCCAGATCAATATTTTGTTGAATCACATCCAACTTCAATCTAAGTTTTTCGACTTTTTTATGAAGATTCCCTTGGTTAAAAAGAAGCGACCGAAGCGGATTTTTCAGCAAACGCAGCTTCTTGACAACTTTGAACTGATACACTCCATCGACATGAGTCCCCCACCACTTATTGACAATCTCTAAGAATTCGGGCTTAAAGACCAGAAAATTAGCAAATTTAAACGACCTCGGTTTCAGTTTCATAGCTTCCGGGATAGACAAAATGCAAGGGCAGTGATCCGAGAGCCGATAAGGTTTGAAAATAGCAATCGAATTCGGATAATCAGCCAAAAAAGAAGTGTTCCCCATTACCCGGTCAATTTTCTTCAGTAACCCAACCCCTTGCTTTGGCTTTGGCTTTTGATTCCAAGTAAAATGAATACCTGAACGATTGATATCAACCACTTCAATATCATCTACACATGCCTGGAACTCCCTCATACCGATGGATATAGAAGACGTGCCCATAGACTTATCCTCTATATTTAGCGCCGAGTTAAAGTCACCCATAACAAACCACGGACTATCCGCCACAAGGGTTTTGTGCATAGAAAGTTGGTGCCACAAATCCCTACGAGTAACATAATAATTGGCTGCATAGACAATAGAACAAAAGACCATCCGTTTATCCAGTTTAAACACCAGCTGGAGATGCATAACCTGATCAGACTGAGCCAAAATCATCACATCAAAAATCGCCGGATTCCATCCAACAATGATTCTAGTACCTTTGACACAACAACCTCCATTTGAAGTCCAACCCCACGAGCGGAAAACGGACTTACACACACTCGCCAAATTAGCAACATTAACGTGGGACTCAAGAATAGCACACAGACTCAACTTATAATCCTTCACCGCTTGTCTAACCTCCATTTGTTTAAGCGGGCGGTTCAACCCCCTTATGTTCCAAACCGCAAGACTAATCATCAGAAACAACCTGTGAAGGAGTGCTTGCCCCTTGTTTATTCTGAATTTTTTGCGTGCCATGCTGCATAAAATCATCCTTCATTATACACATCTTCAACCTCATCATCCGTATCCTCCAGGCCCGTATCCGAATGCTTATTGCTTGTACCCTCCCCCGGATCAACTTGATTTAACACATCAAAAGGGTTATTCAATGTAACAGACACCGAAGAAGGGCCATTATTACCTTTCGGCTGAGGTTTTGAGACCACCGGCCGATATTCAAATCTATTTTTCTGTTTATTCACCGGAATAGCCGTCTTTCTAGCAGCTTTCTTTCCAAGAACTTCAGTATACCCATCCTGATCAACAATCGGAACCTTTTTCGATTGCATGCTCTTTTGAACATTACGAGTTGGCATGTCCTTCCTAACATTTTTCATTGGCCTCTTTGGACACATCTCAACCGTGTGGCCAAAGACACAACAAGTAGGGCAACGATGCGGACTCCATTCATACTCCACATACATGGTTTCCTTAATAAAACCCTCCCCTTCCGGTTCGGGTATCGCCATAGTAATCTCCTCACGAAACTCCTTATCAGCCGAAATTTCCACCAACGCTCTAGCATAGCTGCTACGGCCCCACGAATCCGTACACATAGAAGTTGTAAAAGAATCCAGCATTTTTGGCTCACCGATTGTTGTGGCTATCAAACTAAGGCCATCTTCCGTGTATGCCGCAATAGGAACCTCATGAATTTTAACCCAAACCTGCACCTTCTTGATTTCTTTCTTTTCTAGCTTGGTGGTAGGTGTCCATGTGTTAAGGAACAACGGTTGCGACCTGATAATCCACGGACCATCTTTGAGAACATTCAACATCCCACCTTCATCATTAAACTTAAAGAAGAAAAAACCATTTGCATTCATCATCGTCTTTTGCAAACCATACTTCTTCCAGTTACCTTTAACAAAATAGTCAACAACCGGGAAAGCAACCCGGTCCCCCAAAAAATACCCGTATAAAGTATTAGATAATTTCTCCTGCACGGTTCGGACAGATTCCTTGGGTAGAACCACGTCACACCCTTCATGCACAACCGAGCTAGCCAACGCACGGAAATTAACTTTCTGAATAGTACTAGCTACCACCGAATCCGCATACGACTTTGGAGTGGAACTACTTCCATGAACATTAGAAGAAACATGGCCAGCCGAATTAGGGTTTACCCCTTTATCAGCCGACATAGGGTTTGCATGGGGCGCTCCCATTGCCGCCACATAGCTCCCACCACATGCACGATCCTCATTTAATTCAACAGGTTTAGAAATCTCGAACAACCCATCAATAACTGAATTATTATTCGTTGAGTACATACCCCGCCTCGGCAGCCAATTGTTGCCCTCAATATTCGTTACTCGCAATCCAATACCCCGAATCGGAGGTGACTTCTCTTCCGTCCCCGGAGTGACACCCTCCTTCAGTGGATTTTGACCATCACTTCTACCCTCCATGCACGCAAATCACAAGAACACCAAATCTTCCAGCCGAACCAAAGAACAAAGACAAAACAGAAACCCTAATCCTGTAACCCTAGAGCCGAAAATCAATTCTTTAAAAAAACACGATATTTACTAACACTAAACACATCGTGTTAGTAAAACACGATATTTACTAACACTAAACACACATATGGGCAAGTGCACCCATAAGATGACCAAGATTTCGTGATCCGCTGTCGAACTGATTCCAAGAGAGCTCGTCGTGGACGTAGTATAGTGTTGGTAAGATACCGAGGTCGTCCAAGGACACAAGAGCTTTTAGTACCGGTTTATCCTCAACGTCTAATCAAATCAAAATGTTAGAAAAAGATTTTTAAACTAAGAAAATAAAACTAACTAAATGCTGAAAAATAAAATAAAAATAAAAACAGATAGACAAGATGAATCACTTGGATCCGACTCGTGTGTTAGTATAACCTTTGATTATTTTCGCACTTTTGCACTTGTTTAAGAGATTATCTTAGTTATTGTAGTAGGCCCCTCTTTTGAAGGCGGCGTTACCCTCAACCCAGTAGTTTGAGTCAGCAAGGATACAATCCTAAAGGGTCGGATTATTGAAAGATAATTAATTAAGTTATTAATGCAAATTATGGTTGGCCCCTCTTTTGGATGTGACGTTACCCTCGACTAAGTAGTCTGAGTCAGCAGGGATACAGTCCTAAATAGCCGGGTTATAGTATTAATAGTAGTTAACTTATGAGGGGATCAAAGAGTTTGGACCCCCGCCATCCAATACCTTTGGGTATTGAAGGAGGTCCTACTAAATTTGACCCAGGTCCCTTGCAGGACCTCTAAACGCTGAACAAGGGCAGGACCCTTACCAAACCGTTCCCTTAACCCCCCGACCAGCTAGCCAACATACCTCCATATAGACCGTGGAGATATGAATGGTGAAAATCTTTTATTTTATATAGACAGTAAAATAATGCCAAGACACCACGGACAAACGATAAGGAAGAATCACCTTCAACATAAGAAACTAGTTATTAAAGTCATTAATACAAAACCAATTAAGAAGTGCAAAAGATTAAAAATAAAAAGTATTATACTAAACATTTATCTTCACCAAGTGATGTAAGAGACTTAGGCAAACATGGCCTTGATTGTCAAGAACTCTTACGATCAATCTTGGATCTCGAGATGACTCACACACTCTATGATGGTGGATGATGGTGTTATGGTGGTGGTGGGTGGTGGGTGAAGTGTGAGAGAGGTGGTGTGCCAAGGGATGAGTTGAAATGGCTCCAAGCACTCCTATTTATAGGCTGAACAGAAGCCTGGACACGGCCCCGTGCCCGTCTGACACTCTCTTTCTTCATTAATTATAATTCGCAATTACAATAAATGTGCCTGCAGTACTTTGGGCACGCCCCCGTGGTGAGCAATAGAAGCTTCTACAGGTTTGTCTTTTCTGCTGCTTCTTGGGCACGGCCCCGTGCTCGCTGAGCATGGGGCGTGTTCAGTCTTCTGCCTTCTCTGTTTTGCTTGGGAGGATGCTGTCAAGGGGTCGGGCAGTCCACTTTTGTTCCCTTTCTTGTATTTATGTTAGATTTAGCTGTCTTTTTGCTTCTTTTGTTGATTTGAGCTCATTTAATCCTGAAAATACAAAAGGAAGACAAAAACACACTTTTTCCAACATTAGTACTAAAAAAGGGTTAGTTTTATGCCACAATTGATATAATTTATATTTTGCATTTTGCGCGTATCAGGAAGCATACCCGTTTTTGTAAAACTAAAGACTATGGAAGAGTCTGAGACTTGAGGAATAAACAAGGGAAAAAGGTGAAGGAAAGACCTCACCGTATTTTGTATAGCACTGGATGACTTGCATCAACCGGAGAGAGATGACTCCGAGGAGGTTTTCTTCACAAAACAAATTGTAACAAGTTGACATGGTATATATGGAAGTCGATATATCCCTAGCAAGATTTTGTTGTAACTCATTTTACCTCGCTACAATGATGAGATGATTATGGTGGGAAGATTTGCATAAGCATCATTATGAATTACCTTACCCTTACCCTTATACTTATAGTGCACAACGAATGAGCTTTGCTTTCACTCAAAGACGACAATATTTATTCTAATGTCTAATTTCGTCAATAAGTTTTATACCTGTGAAGCTCATGGAACCACAGCGAAGGAAACGCTGGTCAAGCCCAATCAGAACCTTTATTTGCAACAATAGTTAAGCTCGAAGCTCTAGTAAACCAACAAGTTGCTAAAGCAATCGTCCAATACGAAGCAAGCAACACTGCAAACAACGGCGGAATAAGAGGAACCATATTGGGAATCGCTCAAGCAAAAACTCTTGCCATAGGTTCTGCCAAGGGTGGATTAAGGATGGAGAAATCGAATAAACGTCCAGTGAAAAAGAAGATGCATGTGGAGTCTTCTTCGGATAGAAATAAGAGGAAGTGTATGCATTCCAAACAAGGCTCTAAATCAAGCAACAAACATAAGGAAACCGCCGCGACAGGAAAGTCAAGGCATTCGCTGCCACGACTAAAACAGGTGATAAAAACTACCAAGGAGAACTACCAAAGTGTGATAGGTGTGGTTATCATCACACAGGTCCGTGTAGGACTCGTAGGTGTGGAAATTGTGTCAAGACCAGGAATAGCACAGAGGCATGCTGGTCCGGTACGGGGCATGGGAATGGAATTCAGAACATAGTGGAAACGGCAAGGGAAAAGGTTGCTACGGATGTGGCGACAAAGGACTTTATCGGAAGGACTGCCCAAAGAAAAATCAAGCTCGTGGGAGCATTTTCATGAGAGGAGCTCCCAAGGCACACCAGGACCCGAACATAGTTACGAGTACGTTCCCTATAAACCGACACCTTGCATCCATCTATTTAATACTGGCGCTGACTTTAGTGGTTACATCTATAGAATTTAGGAATATATTTGACCTAGTTTCGAGTAAACTAGACGTCCCATATTCTGGAGAATCGACAAATGGGAAATTAGTCAAAGTGGACGAAGTTATTAAGGGTTGTACACTTGAACTTGGAGAACGAAAATTTTCTATCGATCTCCTACCAGTTGGTTTAAGAAGTTTTGATGTGGTTGTCGAAATGGATTGGTTGTCCGACAACCGAGCGGAAGTGATTTGTCATGAGAAGACCATTCGCATCTTGTTGTCGAATGGAGAAAACACTCGTAGTCCATGGGGAGAAACTTGAGACGCCCCTACGAGTCATTAATTGTATGAAGGCGCAGAAGTGTCTCCGAGAAGGCTGCATAGCCTTCCTCGCTCATGTCGTCGACAATGAGACCAAGGAGCCAAAACCGGAAGACGTCCCCGTTGTGAAGGAATTTCCAGAAGTCTTTCCCAAAGACTTGCCTGGATTACCCCCACAACGACAAGTGGAGTTTCGGATAGATCTAGTGCCAGGAGCGGCATCAGTGGCAAAGGCACCTTACCGATTAGCTTCATCTGAGATGCAAGAGCTTTCGACTCAATTGCAAGAGCTGCTAGACAAGGGATTTATCAGGCCGAGCTTCTCGCCTTGGGGAGCTCCAGTGTTGTTCGTTAAGAAGAAGGATGGCAGTTTCCGTATGTGTATTGACTACAAAGAGTTGAATAAGTTAACCATCAACAATTGGTATCCCCTGCCGAGGATTGATGACCTGTTCGACCAGTTACAAGGCTCCAGCTACTACTCGAAGATCGACTTGAGGTCGGGATATCATCAACTGTGAATACAAGAAGAAAGTATCCCTAAAACGGCCTTTAGGGTTTGGCTTAACGAACGCACCAGCAGTATTCATGGACCTCATGAATCGGGTGTGTAAGCCGTACCTGGATAAGTTCGTGATTGTGTTTATTGATGACATCCTTATATACTCGAAGACCAAGGAAGAACATGAGCAACACCTATGAGCTATCTTGGAACTTTTGAAGAAGGAACAGTTGTATGCAAAGCTGTCAAAGTGTGAATTTTGGATTCGCGAGGTGCAGTTCCTAGGTCACGTGGTGAATGAGAATGGAATTCATGCCGACCCTGCCAAGATCGAAGCAATCAAGAATTGGGAAACCCCAAAGACGCCCACTGAGATACCACAATTTGTAGGGTTAGCGGGCTATTACAGACGGTTCATTAAGAATTTTTCAAGTATTGCGCAGCCGCTAATGTCTCTAACTCAGAAGGATAAGAAATTTGACTTGGGAGAGAAACAAGAAACAACTTTTCAGACGTTGAAAGATAAACTCTGCTACGCACCTATCTTGTCTTTACCTGACGGTACCGAGGGTTTTGTGGCTTATTGTGATGCTTCTCGACAAGGTCTTGGTTGCGTGTTGATGCAATGGGACAAAGTCATCGCGTACACGTTACGTCAATTAAAGGTACATGAGAAGAACAATACAACGCACGATCTTGAGTTAGGAGCTGTGATATTCGCGTTGAAGATTTGGCGTCATTATCTGTATGGTACACGTTGCATGATCTTTACAGACCATAAGAGTTTGCAGCACATCTTTGATCAGAAGGATTTGAACATGAGACAGCGAAGATGGGTTGAGTTGTTGAATGATTACGATTGTGAGATTAAGTATCACCCGGGCAAGGCGAATGTTGTAACAAACGCCTTGAGCCGCAAGGAGCGTACAAAGCCTCTAAGAGTGCGAGCCTTAGAGATGACTATACAAACTGATCTCACTACTCGGATTCATGAAGCTCAACAAGAAGCACTTAAGCCAAATAACCTACGAGCTGAAGCATTACGTGGGATGGAAGCACAATTGTTGCCCAGGGAAGATGGAACAATGTAATTCATCGAACGAATTTGGGTACCATTCTTCGGCGATCTACGCGCACTTATTTTGGATGAAGCTCACAAGTCAAGGTACTCTATCCATCCTGGATGTGACAATTGTCAAATTTCCATGTATCCGTACCATAATTAAACAGTAATTTGTAGCTTAATGACTGTGCTAGATCTGGATTAATGACATGTATGTTTTCTGATTGTTGTCATATACATACAAGTGCATCACATATTACATGATGTCATATCATTATTGCATGCAACACATTATGATTCAAATGATGCACGAAACAAAGTTAGCACAGTTATCAGACAAACTAGAAGTACTGACGGGAGTTCAGTACTCAGATAGATATGATGTTAAGACACAGAATGAGCAAGAAACCAAGAGTTACACTAGTATAGTGTGTAGGAAAGTAAGGATCATAAAACTGCCTTCCTAGTGATAGTTTAAGTGCCGGAAAGTGCCTAAAACTCACCCAAACTGCAGAATTCAGCAATTTTCAGCAAAAATCAGCATTTCAACAACATAATATTATGCAGAATTATGGTTTAATGGTCCAAAATACCTTCCTAGGTGTCGGGAATCAAAACTGTCACAAAAGGGAACATAAAGCACATTAAACTGCGTAGTTTAGCACCTTAACGAACCGGTAACCAACCTAACAACCGGACACTACCCGAAACACCAAATTTTCATTAGAAGCATTGTTTTATCATTTCCGAGCTAGTTATGGTCCCCGAACATCATAACACACCTTATAATCACATAACAACTAAAAACACTAACTTAAACATTTAGAATCTAACCAAATGATCTAACTATCCATCACAACACAACCAATACCCATCCCCCTAGTTCGACGGTCACCATGGGTGGCCCACCCATGGATTTTCTCTAATTGTTTAATAGATCATGTTTATTTCTTTTGAAACACATTACACATTGGTTTGATAAATGTTGGAAGGTTATTACTTAAGACCACAAGATCACATAAACTCCTCATTTCACCAACACTTCACACTCAAACTCTCTCCCTCTCTTCTCTTGGTCTCGTCCGAAAACACCACACCACCACCATCACTTTCAAGCTTTCATTCATCCATTGGAAGTTGAAGGACCATTCTCAAGAGCTATTAACCATCAAGTTTATCATCTCCATCATCTTGAATCTCTTCCCTAGCCTTGTGCTAGTAGTAAGACTCTTGAAACTTCATTTTTACTTCTCATTATGTTGGTTAAAAGGATATCTAAGATGTTAAACATGAAGATCATAAAGAATCAAGAACATAATCCTTAACATAAAGCTCTAAATCATAAGAATCTTTGTTGTTTAAGTGTATGTTGTGACAACCGGTACTTAACGGATTCTAATTACGCGTTTAACAAACGTTTAAGGCAATAATAAGTAGTGTTTAAGGCACGAATTAACTTAATTAGGCTCTTGGTATGCCTAGGAACGCATACCTGACGTTACAGTGCGCGTATGGTGGTTTTCAGAAGAACCGCGTAACGATAAACAATAACAAACTGATACCGTACAAAATACTGACAACGCCGACAAATATTAAATTTTTACAATATATTTTGGCTCCGTAATAAAATTTTTACATCCGTAGTCGAAACCGGATCGAAAAACAGAATAAAAACGGCAACGACTGTTTCACGTGATTTTTACCGTTATCAACGAACGAACGCGCAAACGACATCTACCGGCACTATTCTACATGTTTTTAAATCTAAAATTTTAGTTATGATGTTAAGGAGAGTTCGGGTTTTGATAACGTGTCTCGTAGGAACTAACTGGCGATTTATAACACGCGAAGTGGGCTTGTGAGCCTTGGGCCCAAGCCCAAGCCCATTAAAGAAAACCTAAGTATAAAATGGGCAAAACCCTAGTACCACTCATTTTTCTCAGCCGCTACCCACATTTTATCCTCTCATTCTTGTGTCTGCACATTCTTTGCAAAACACACACAAACAACACCTCTGAGCTCCTCTTTCTCTCTCGATTACTTTCCCAGGCAACAAAGCCCACACCCTCAAAAGAACCCTTCATCTCTACACACACTCACAGCCTCCTCCTCCTCTTCTGACCTCTCCGGTCGATATGCTCCGACGACCCCAACACACCCCTCGGCTCCCCTCTCCAACGAGCGACACCCCCAAACCCCCTTCTCTACAACGATCAGCCGACCACCACTGTAGGTGGCGGCGCGTGATAGGGACGACACAACGGCCAGTGGCGGCGACAAAGTAGAGAGACGAGAGAGAGAAGCAGAAAAAGGACGGATGAGGCGCCGTTTTCCGGCGACCCCCCGGAGAAGGTGAAGATGGTGGCAGCGTCTGTGTATCGGAACGACGAATCTCACCGGCAGTGGTGGTAGTGGAAGGGTTGGTCTATTTCGGATTTCAGTTTCAGTTCAACTCAAAGGTTAGTTCGAGTTTTGATTTAGCGAGTACGGGTTTGGTTCATCTCAGATCGGGTTCGGGTTATGTTTGGCTCAAGATATGATTCGGTTCACATGTGGTTCAACAGGCTCTAAATTCAATGCTTTCAGGTCTTTCGGGAGGCTTGGGTCAGATGTAAGATATGTTCGGATCAGATTTGAAGCTGGTCAAACGCGGTCAACAGATTCGGATTCAACTCAAACGGGTCAGAAAGTCAACTCGGTTGAACCGAGTCGACTCGGTCGACACCTGAGTCAACTCGAGTCAACAGCGAGTCAACAAGGTCAAGATTGGGTCAAAAACAGTCAACGACGGTCAAATGAGTCGCCACGAGACTCGGTAAAGTTCTTAGCGTAGCGAGTTATCGTTATTACATTAAAGTAGATTTTAGATTTTTAATTAAACACGAAACCGAGCTCGACCGATACATTAGTGATTTCGTTTTATCTTTGGCGCATTTTACCAAATTGGTTATACATTATAATGCTTTGGCGAAATTTGATATAAATTGCTTGAATTTTTGTTGAAACATTGTTGAATCTTGAAAAAATATATCGACACTCAATTGTCGGGATCGTCCAAAAACAGAGTAAACTCTGTCCGTTTTTCGTAAAAACCGACATATGAAACGTACTTTGTTATAAAAACAATGCCTTTCGGAATGCAATGTACCTTATAAAAATAAATATAAGCATATATTTTTCTTGGCGACATTTCCTAACTTATAAAAACAAGTATTTTTCGACGAATCGTCAATTTCGGTATACAAGTCAACGAAAACTCGAAAACTGTTATGAGATAACTATCATTATTTATAATTATTTCTAACGCCCAAAACTCGGAAATCTTATATAAATAAAGGTGATTGATTATATTTATTTTAAAAATCTATTATCCGAACAACTTTGAATACTTTTATAAAGTAAATATAATGTTTATAATCATTTCGAACGCTAAGATCTCTGAACACTTTTATACAAAAAGTATAATGTTTATATTTATTTCAGAAGATGGGATTCGAAATTTATATTTCCAACGCTTATTATTCGAAAATCACATAAAATAAATATAATTATTTATATTTATTTCGATCGTCTAAAATCCGAATATTCTCATAATCTGAATATAGTAGTTTTTATTCATTTTCAAATGTCAAGATTTCGAGTATATACATATTTACTTATTTATTTACAACTCATGAAAGCTACGGAGAGCCATACTACTATACACCTATGCCTACTATTCGTGACTACTAATACGACTTCTCGAACGTATTTACATTATATATAAATATACATTCTAAGTCACTCGGAAGCTAAATCGTTTCTACGACTTAGTTTTTTTTATTCCAATTATAAAATGGGATCAAATAGCCATAGCTTGGTTATTTCGACCTAGAATAATAACACATTTGGAGAGTCGTTTTATTAATGACTCGGTAGAGCTCGGATTAGAAAACTCATAAGTATTCCTTCGTAGGAATGTCATAGTTGCACGCTAGCTAAATACACGTTCTTGGAACAACCCTACGGAATCACGCTAAGATAGCATTCCACAGGAAGGTCAATGTGAGTTCATAACCCCCACTTTTTACTGTTTTACATTTTTATAAATGTTTTCGGGGGTTGAAAGACATGCAAGTTTTTGTAAAAGAAAACACTATTTCGATGAACGAAAACACATTTATAAACCATTTTGCAAATGAATTTCAACGAACTCGAAAGGTTTACGAAAGGTTTATGCTAAACATACCGGTTTTAAAAAACAAACGCGCATTTTCGCAAACGTGCATGATTTTTATAACTAGTGACGGGAAGGTCCTAGTGACATAAATGGGACTGGGTTGGTCTGCGTACGGACAACGAGACAACCCAATGGGTTTTTGTCCCCCTTTTCTTTTGAATATACATGATAACTAGGGTATGGTTAAGCTATGGAATGAATTCTTGGATCACGTGCGAATAGGCGCTAACTTAGGCACCATTAATCCTTTTAAGGACCACGGAACAGGGGGTAGATCTATCGGGTACGGGCAAGCCCCACTCACGGTCCTTGTGCGGCCACTTAGAGTGCTTTTGTGTCCCTGTCGAAGTGAATCGACACTTAAATCGTCTACCGTGTTGAGGGCTTCCTATGTCGGCACACATATTAATGTCTTAGCTACACATTAATGATCATTGATTTACAAACTTTGGTAACGTTTTTCAAATTATACCTAAGTAATTTGAAAAAAGAGGACGCTTTGATCCTGCTTACAAAGATTCTTTTGGGCTTGGCTCATTCTCTCTCGTGCAATGCACAAAGACTCTTGTGGGCTAGACCCAAGGTTTTCATATAACATGTCGAGAAAATGATTTTACTAAATTTTCTCCAAAATTTTTAAACCGGTAAACAAAAAGATTTGTTTAAGATCTTTTTCAAAACATACTATGAACTCTCTCAAATTTATGTTGACTTTTTTGCATGTTCTTTCTCAGGTTGCATTTTCAAAACTATGGAACGGTTGGAATAGGAGAATCCATGGGAATTCAAGTACCTAGCGGGCGTTCGCATTCTAGAAGTCTTAGCTTATTTGCTTCCGCTGTGCAATGAAGATACCGGTCCAGTCACGCCAAGCTCTGATATTTCGGGGTGTAACAGATTGGTATCAGAGCAATAGGTTTCAGCGAATTAGGTTTCTGTAGAGATACCTAGGCTTTAACCTCACTATCCAATGGGGACTTAGATATCAAGAATTAAACGCATACAGAACGCCTAAGACTCGAATATGGGTTCCAACCGTTACCGAAAACAATGAGACAATAGCTTTGGTTAAAACATACACAAGTGTTGTGTTGGATACACGGTACATGAAACGATCACATATAGTAAGCAAAACCTAGAAGGTTTTGATAACACGCATATAGGACCTTTGGAAAACTCTTGATGAAGAATTTATGTCGAAATTCATTAAAGGTCCTCACTTAGAAACCGTGACTAACGAATGGATACGACAACAACGATGCTAAGTCCGTCAGCAGGAGAACAACAACCGAGATGCGGTACTTTGCCATGTGATCCTGCAAATGACACGAGTCACGCTAAGGTACGCTAAAACAAGATTTCACAACAGTCAATACTTAGTCTGAAAAGAGACTCACAATGGTTAGCGCTGCAACCGAAGTCACACGTCTTCACATCCCCCCCCCCATTTCATTTATGGCAAATACGCAATGTTCGACATTCCATGGTAATGTCATCTAACACCCGATCATCACACGCAATTCTAAGTAAAGTCCTTAAACTTCTTTTATTGAAATTCTGACTTTTGCATATAACGAGTAGATTTTCGCATTTCTACTCCCCCTAATTGTCACACCCCCAAAATCCACATGCGGAGTACCACCGCTTGGAGGCGTGACTGACCAGGACCTTAGCCACTAATCACATTGAACATCATGAGTATATTTAAATAAACTTTCATTTATTAACAACAGTGTACAATATTTCCCAGTTTACAGCGGAAGCATTTCAACTCAATAAGTGTTTATAAAATTTCATGTAAGCTCTTAGTCTTGTGTTGCGTTTCCTTGTGTCCCGACCCATGACCACTCCAGCTTCCCAGACAGCAAGTTCCTTTGACATGCACCTAAAGGCCTGCAAGGCATGTAACAATTAGTCAACAACAATGTTGAGCGAGTTCACAGTTGGGTGTTCGTTTTAAGTGTTTTACGAAAACGTAGTTTGTCTTTAGCTGGCTCACTTGCCGTGGGGGTTTCCCATGTTGAAAATATGTTTAACCAGTTTATCCTATTTCCCAAAACATATCCATAGATGGTGGGGGTCTCCCACGTAAAATAACAGTTTACCCGGTTTCCCGAACATATCCATAGATGATGGGGGTTTCCCATAGTTAAAAATATGATTAACCAGTTTACCCTGTTTCCCAAACCTTTTTACGATATTTAGTGGGGGCTTCCCATGTTTGTATGTACTAGACTAGTGATAACCATAAGTGTTCTTCTTAACCCGAGAACAGGAGTACTACGAGGTTTACGTAGGTTTTACGTAAGTGCCCTTGTTAACCTGAGGACAGTGGTACGCGTGTGGTTTACGTAGGTTTCACGTAAGTGTCCCTCGAAACCTGAGGACAGTAGTAAACACATGTGTACGTAGGTTTTACGTACGTGTCCCTCGAAACCTGAGGACAGAAGTAAGCACCAGTGTACGTAGGTTTTACGTACGTGTCCCTCGAAACCTGAGGACAGAAGTAAGCACAAGTGTACGTAGGTTTTACGTACGTGTCCCTCGAAACCTGAGGACGATGGTAGATAGTCTAGCAACAGTGTAAGTACGAGTAATTGTTCAATCTCATTCCATCAATACCATTCCCAACCCACCGGGAATCCCATGCCTTGGAAGTGTGAACTCACCTTGGTTTGCTCGAATTGTTAATTTACTTTACCCGTTCCAAGTTGGTCAACCATTCCCTACCGTGGTTACCAAAGTCAGTCAATTTCGTGCGCACATAAAACTTGAGTTCTTTGTATTCATTACATAGGTTGCAAGTAGCAGAACACATATCATTACGCAAATCATAACAGTTAGCCATGTAACAACTCATCCACGTTAACAAAGTTCATTGTGTCACATACAAGTTTACTTCACATACCCTAGTCCCAATCACACTTACAATCCTATAGTCTGTATTGTGAAGGCATGTGGCCCAATGTAACTAGTCTGGTATAAGTGTGTGGGTGTGGACCAATTATCTGTGTGTTTCCTATCTTGCATGGCCCAACAGTCATAACAAATATATTCACTTGCCAGGCTCTCATTCTCCATACTCGGCTACACTACAAGTTTGAATCTCATTTAGGCATTTAACCACTAAATCAATCATACAGTCATCCATAAACAGCACATATCATAACATTCTATGTCGTATGTAATTTGTGCAACTCATCAAGTTAACACTCCTCATATTCTAAATTATTATAACATTAACACATACCACGCACTAACCATTCGGGTCACAAGATGTTTTGTATCACGAGCATGCTAGTCCAATACCGCTTGACAGCTCAATACGGTAGCCGTAATGATACACGGCAGCCCAAAACAGATGGTCCGCATGCCGGTTCGCAACCCACCCGATTTAACTAGTTCATACTGCCCATTTAACATACCAACTCAAATGGTAGGTAGTTCAATATTATCACCCAGCCCAAGTACTTAATCCCCGAAGCCCAGTCCGCCGGATATGTGCGCTTGTCCCCCAAATATTCATAGCCCACAGCCGACTGCATATTATCAGTTCAATTTCCACATTTATAATAACCATTCTAATCACTGTATTCTGAATTAAATATGATGATGAACACTTCACGTGATGTCTATTGACACAAACCACAGTTTGAAACAAACAACCAGCTTTTAGTTAATTGTACTTGAACTTCATTGGGCCTCCCATACCATCTCACATGGCCGACATCAACAATTTACCACTTTATCCTATTGGACCATCACCAAATATCCACATCTAATCAGCACGTTATAACAGTAAATCATTAATTATCCATTCATAAACCCTAATATATTAATCACCCTTTATTCATGTATCATTGATTAATATAAATATTAGTATGTTATGATTGATCAGTTTATGTTGTAACAACTATCCCCCCTAATTTCTTATCATATATTCATGCAATTTCCTAACCACCAAACTCCCTATATAATACGCACTGTAATACGCAATTCATTACATACAAGCATGATTCAACCATAACAATCGATACACTACACATGCAAGACAAGAGGTTTTGATTCAAAACGTAAAGAAAGATCATACTAACCGAAGGATTTAAGGTGTAAGATGAATCCGACGTAGAGCTTCACGAGGGGGGGGGGTCTGCCGTCCGTAATCTTGAAAGGAGGAATAGGGTTTGCAATGAAATAGATAATGTGCCCCCATGTATATTACGCATACATAAGGAAAGAGATGGGCCAAGTGTTTGTTTCATAGACTTTGGCGGCCCAAAACACTAACAACCGGCCCAAACACTAGCTATATGATACAATGAAACCTGCCCGCACAATCACTCGTACCCAATAGTCAATTATGTTTAACCAGTTTAACAAAATCCCACGCATTTAACAGATTCACTAAAACAACGAGTATGCAAGGAAGTAATAATAGTAAGGAATCGGAATCACAATATTGAAAGACACTAACCTTAAAGTTCGGGTTGTCACATCATCCCCAACTTGAAAGAAATTTCGTACCGAAATTTAGCATGCGGTTACTGAGGAAGCTAGTTGAGTTGTATCGTTTACTGGTTTTTTTCCCGGGGTGTCACATCATCCCCCCGTTGATTTGGAATTTCGTCCCGAAATTCTGTAGTAGCTTCAGCCTCAGTAGTGGTTGCACGGTTTTCGAATAACTGGGGATACTTGAGTTTCATTTGGTCTTCTCGTTCCCAGGTGAACTCTGGGCCACGACGGGAGTTCCAACGAACTCGTACAAGAGGTATTCTAGTGTGCTTGAGGACCTTAACATCCCGGTCCGTGATTTCTACTGGTTCCTCGACGAATCGCAACTGCTCATCGATAGTGAGCTCCTTCAAAGGAACTATGAGGGTCTCATTTGACAAACACTTCTTCAGATTCAACGCGTGGAAAACAATGTGAACTGTACCGAGTTCAGCTGGTAGGTTTAGTCTGTAGGCTACCTTGCCTATTCTTTCAGTGATTTCGAACGGTCCGACATACCGCGGATTGAGTTTGCCTCGTTTGCCAAAACAAACCACACCCTTCTAGGGTGAGACTTTAAGTAGCACTCGATCCCCAACTTGGAATTCGAGTGGTTTCCTGCGCTTATCAGTGTAACTTTTCTGACGGTCGCGAGCTGCCGCCATGCGTTGTCGTATCTGTGCAATTCGTTCAGTAGCATCCACTACAAGTTCTGGACCTGTGATTTGACTATCCCCCACTTCTGCCCAACAGAGAGGTGACCAGCATTTACGCCCGTACAATGCCTCGAATGGAGCGGCTTGAATGCTGGTGTGGTAACTGTTATTGTATGAAAACTCCACAAAAGGGAGATGCTTTTCCCAGCTGTTTGCCGAAATCAATAACACATGCCCGAAGCATGTCTTCTGGGGTTTGAATCGTGCGCTCAGACTGCCCATCCTTCTGAGGGTGATATGTTGTGCTCATGTCTAGCCGTGAGCCAAAAGCTTTGTGCATTGCTTGCCATAGTTCTGAAGTGAATCGTGCATCACGATCCGAAATAATGGAGGTTGGCACCCCGTGCCTTGAGACAACTTCCTTGAGATATATGTCTGCTAGAGTGGAGAACTTATCCGTTTCCTTAATAGCCAGGAAGTGTGCAGACTTTGTGAGTCGATCCACGATCACCCAAATGGTATCGTTTCCATGCTAGGATCTAGGTAGGCCAGTAACAAAATCCATGGAAATTTACTCCCATTTCCACTGCGGTATCTTGGGTTGCTGTAGTAGGCCTGATGGTTTCTGATATTCAACTTTGACTCTCGCACAAGTCAAACATTTGCCGACGTACGTTGCGATGAGGGCTTTCATGCTAGGCCACCAATACGTTGTTCTGAGATCGTGGTACATTTTATCCGAACCTGGATGTACCGAGTAGCGAGATTTGTATGCTTCATCCATCACAAGTTCTCGTAAACCGCCATATAGTGGGACCCAAATACACCCCGTTACATAGTAAGTGCCGTCTTCCTTCTGCTCTAATTGCTGCCTTGAACCGCATAAGGCTTCAGCCTTGACGTTTTCTGGTTTCAATGCTTCTACCTGAGCATCTCGTATCTGTGCAGGGTGACTGGATTGGATAGTGAGCTGCAATGCTCGTACATGTCTAGGTGTAGTATCTTTTCGACTGAGGGCGTCAGCCACAACATTGGCTTTGCCTGGATGGTACTTGATGGCACATTCGTAATCGTTCAGTAGCTCGACCCATCGGCGTTGACGCATGTTCAATTCCTTCTGCTTGAAGATATGTTCGAGACTCCTGTGATCGGTGTAGTTGGTGCACTTGGTACCGTACAGGTAATATCGCCATATCTTAAGCGCGAAAACAACAGCTCCCAGCTCTAAATCGTGCATAGTGTGGTTCCGCTCGTGAACTTTGAGTTGGCGCGAAGCATAAGCAATAACTTTATCCCTTTGCATCAATACACAACCAAGACCCTGAATTGATGCGTCACAATAAACCACGAAATCGTCCGTGCCCTCTGGCAATGAAAGAATAGGTGCGCTGCATAGTCTATCCTTTAAGTGTTGAAAAACTGTTTCCTGGGAATTACCCCAATGATAAGTGACACCCTTCTGTGTCAGTAGAGTAAGCGGTTGTGCGATCTTTGAGAAGTCTTTGATGAACCGTCTGTAATAACCCGCCAAACCCAAGAATTGGCGTATTTCTGTTGGTGTACGCGGTGCAGGCCAGTTCCTGATCGAATCTACCGTGGATGGACCGACATGCGGAACAACTTCTCTTCTTGAGTATAACGGGGCTCCTTAAAGCGAAAACTAGGTCCGACGAAGCTCGAGTCCAATAATTCCTGGAGTTAATTAGACAGTTCCTGCAACCTTCCTGGTGTAAGGTAGTAAGGTATACCAATAACGAGGGTTACTTCTAGCATGATACAGGTCTGACATCCCACCTGTCGATGTGTAGATAAGCCTGATAGTTCTTCGGGTAACATTTAGGGAGAAGTCACGAATAATTGGTGGATCCTCGATCCTCCTTTCCTTAGTCTTGATATCCGTGTTGAGGGTTAACATTGCGGGGTATTCCTTCCGTAAACACTCCTGGCCCTTCTTGCTGAAATGAAGTTAACCATTGTGCCACTCTGACACGCTGCAGTAGGTAACATTTCTCCGCACAAAGTTTTCTCCTCACTGGATGTATGCATACGATATCTGGGTAGCCAATCCACACGGCTACTGCATCAAATCTATCAAGGGTGGCAGAATGATGGTCGACGTTGATCATTTGTCCCACAAGGTCGAGTTTGTATTCCTACACCCAAATGAGGTTTCAATGGGCTCGCCATCTGCCGTTTCCATAGCAGGTTCGGTTTCGAGATGTACCAGGGTTGAGCCGAACAGTGGCGAAGTGATTTATTACTAAGAGCACGAAGGCCACCATGTTGTTACAATCTTGGCGTTGTCCACACCAATCCTAAATGCCCATCGCGAGTACCACGTCCAGTGTTGTTGCTACTGCTACAAGAGCTCCCAAAACTGTCATTGTTCCTTGGGTTGATGACGTTTTAACTTAACCCGTACTGAGGTCGGTAGGGTGCTACGCTCATCCTCCTGTTCGTCGTCGCTACGAGTGGTTCAAGGAGTTCACTGTCTGATATGAGAGTGTTGCGGAAGTGATCACACTTCGGGATAGGAGACGTCAATCCATGAGTTTCAGAAGACGAGGAGGAGTAGGAAAGGTATCGTTCAATCATTCGACTCGGGGACATCCAACTCAGGGACGTTTGTATAAGCACCTAACATTCTACGCGGTTCGCTAGGTGTTCTGATGGGTGTTCAGGTAATACTTGACAACATCGAGTTTCGAAAGAATTCAACGATAAATGAGAGGTTCACGTTTGAGTTTAAGTAGGGGACAATTACTACTATGGCCCCTATAGGTTGGTTATGTTTCATACTGATCGAATAACAGGACAGAACCCCTTTTCCACTTGTTAAGCCTAACTGGGACTCACATGCACCCCACATTATTATTATGTGTGCACCCACAATAACGTTATGATTTGCATGTTCATCTCAGCTCCTCTTAACTCATGTCAAATGGTTCCCCACACTCGAGTAGGAATCAAAGAGTATCACATAGCGTAGGTTATGAAGGTTTAGGGAATGACCACCCTATCGGTCACTTATTACATGAAAGTGTACATGAATTCATATTGGTATGCAAAACGTGCAATCACATGCAATATCGTATGTAGGTGTTCACTAGTTATGTAGTACAATGAGTATAAGAGAGACGAACCTTGCAATCTGGAGCTGAGTGTCATGGTCGTATTCCCGTTTTCAGAACTGTCTGGTTATAGTCTGGTTTTACCAAAAAAATAGTTTCCCCTTTTTAAAACCAAGTTCACTATAACCAATGGCTCTGATACCAATCTGTCACACCCCCAAAATCCACATGCGGAGTACCACCGCTTGGAGGCGTGACTGACCAGGACCTTAGCCACTAATCACATTGAACATCATGAGTATATTTAAATAAACTTTCATTTATTAACAACAGTGTACAATATTTCCCAGTTTACAGCGGAAGCATTTCAACTCAATAAGTGTTTATAAAATTTCATGTAAGCTCTTAGTCTTGTGTTGCGTCTCCTTGTGTCCCGACCCATGACCACTCCAGCTTTCCAGACAGCAAGTTCCTTTGACATGCACCTAAAGGCCTGCAAGGCATCTAACAATTAGTCAACAACAATGTTGAGCGAGTTCACAGTTGGGTGTTTGTTTTAAGTGTTTTACGAAAACGTAGTT
This sequence comes from Helianthus annuus, assembly GCF_002127325.2. Taxonomy (NCBI): domain Eukaryota; kingdom Viridiplantae; phylum Streptophyta; class Magnoliopsida; order Asterales; family Asteraceae; genus Helianthus; species Helianthus annuus. The sequence continues at coordinate 152,823,761 of NC_035440.2, forward strand.
TGTCTTTAGCTGGCTCACTTGCCGTGGGGGTTTCCCATGTTGAAAATATGTTTAACCAGTTTATCCTATTTCCCAAAACATATCCATAGATGGTGGGGGTCTCCCACGTAAAATAACAGTTTACCCGGTTTCCCGAACATATCCATATATGATGGGGGTTTCCCATAGTTAAAAATCTGATTAACCAGTTTACCCTGTTTCCCAAACCTTTTTACGATATTTAGTGGGGGCTTCCCATGTTTGTATGTACTAGACTAGTGATAACCATAAGTGTTCTTCTTAACCCGAGAACAGGAGTACGTATGAGGTTTACGTAGGTTTTACGTAAGTGCCCTTGTTAACCTGAGGACAGTGGTACGCGTGTGGTTTACGTAGGTTTTACGTAAGTGTCCCTCGAAACCTGAGGACAGTAGTAAGCACATGTGTACGTAGGTTTTACGTACGTGTCCCTCGAAACCTGAGGACAGAAGTAAGCACCAGTGTACGTAGGTTTTACGTACGTGTCCCTCGAAACCTGAGGACAGAAGTAAGCACAAGTGTACGTAGGTTTTACGTACGTGTCCCTCGAAACCTGAGGACGATGGTAGATAGTCTAGCAACAGTGTAAGTACGAGTAATTGCTCAATCTCATTCCATCAATACCATTCCCAACCCACCGGGAATCCCATGCCTTGGAAGTGTGAACTCACCTTGGTTTGCTCGGATTGTTAATTTACTTTACCCGTTCCAAGTTGGTCAACCATTCCCTACCGTGGTTACCAAAGTCAGTCAATTTCGTGCGCACATAAAACTTGAGTTCTTTGTATTCATTACATAGGTTGCAAGTAGCAGAACACATATCATTACGCAAATCATAACAGTTAGCCATGTAACAACTCATCCACGTTAACAAAGTTCATTGTGTCACATACAAGTTTACTTCACATACCCTAGTCCCAATCACACTTACAATCCTATAGTCTGTATTGTGAAGGCATGTGGCCCAATGTAACTAGTCTGGTATAAGTGTGTGGGTGTGGACCAATTATCTGTGTGTTTCCTATCTTGCACGGCCCAACAGTCATAACAAATATATTCACTTGCCAGGCTCTCATTCTCCATACTCGGCTACACTACAAGTTTGAATCTCATTTAGGCATTTAACCACTAAATCAATCATACAGTCATCCATAAACAGCACATATCATAACATTCTATGTCGTATGTAATTTGTGCAACTCATCAAGTTAACACTCCTCATATTCTAAATTATTATAACATTAACACATACCACGCACTAACCATTCGGGTCACAAGATGTTTTGTATCACGAGCATGCTAGTCCAATACCGCTTGACAGCTCAATACGGTAGCCGTAATGATACACGGCAGCCCAAAACAGATGGTCCGCATGCCGGTTCGCAACCCACCCGATTTAACTAGTTCATACTGCCCATTTAACATACCAACTCAAATGGTAGGTAGTTCAATATTATCACCCAGCCCAAGTACTTAATCCCCGAAGCCCAGTCCGCCGGATATGTGCGGTTGTCCCCCAAATATTCATAGCCCACAGCCGACTGCATATTATCAGTTCAATTTCCACATTTATAATAACCATTCTAATCACTGTATTCTGAATTAAATATGATGATGAACACTTCACGTGATGTCTATTGACACAAACCACAGTTTGAAACAAACAACCAGCTTTTAGTTAATTGTACTTGAACTTCATTGGGCCTCCCATACCATCTCACATGGCCGACATCAACAATTTACCACTTTATCCTATTGGACCATCACCAAATATCCACATCTAATCAGCACGTTATAACAGTAAATCATTAATTATCCATTCATTAACCCTAATATATTAATCACCCTTTATTCATGTATCATTGATTAATATAAATATTAGTATGTTATGATTGACCAGTTTATGTTGTAACAACTATCCCCCCTAATTTCTTATCATATATTCATGCAATTTCCTAACCACCAAACTCCCTATATAATACGCACTGTAATACGCAATTCATTACATACAAGCATGATTCAACCATAACAATCGATACACTACACATGCAAGACAAGAGGTTTTGATTCAAAACGTAAAGAAAGATTATACTAACCGAAGGATTTAAGGTGTAAGATGAATCATACGTAGAGCTTCACGAGGGGGGGGGGGGTCTGGTGTCCGTAATCTTGAAAGGAGGAATAGGGTTTGCAATGAAATAGATAATGTGCCCCCATGTATATTACGCATACATAAGGAAAGAGATGGCCCAAGTGTTTGTTTCATAGACTTTGGCGGCCCAAAACACTAACAACCGGCCCAAACACTAGCTATATGATACAATGAAACCCGCCCGCACAATCACTCGTACCCAATAGTCAATTATGTTTAACCAGTTTAACAAAATCCCACGCATTTAACAGATTCACTAAAACAACGAGTATGCAAGGAAGTAATAATAGTAAGGAATCGGAATCACAATATTGAAAGACACTAACCTTAAAGTTCGGGTTGTCACACTAATGGTCACTGTATCACAGGGATTTCTTTCACAATAGCGAATACTTATTTGCTTCAGTCTTGGCGAATTCATATGTCACATATGCGTTGTTTGTTATGCCTGTGGCTTCACTTGAAGTTGTTGCTTTATCAAAGTCCAAATATTGTTTCGCTATGTTCAAGTTTTTGCATTATGATTTGAATGACTGCATTATTGCAAAGTGTTGACTCTTTGATATCGAGTCGACGGATTTCTTGGAAAGCTCATCTTCTTTTGAGTGGCATACATGGTTTTTCGTTGTGACCATGTTGAAACTTTCATATTTATACATGAATTCATGGTTGGATTATGTTTCAACCAAGTTCAATTGATTGAACTTGCTCGTAATATATATTCGATTCAAGATTCCATATGATGGATTGAGGCCATCATATTCGAAATAATCCTAACAAGCACTTCATTTGCTTTGAACCATAACATGCTTGTTTGGTCTTCGACTTCATTGAATCGTTTCTTTGATCACGGTCACCTTGTGGTGGCGTTTTTCACAAGTTTGAAGCTTGCGCTAATCTTGTTGCTCACCTCATGTACGGATTTAATTATTTATTTATTTGTTTATTGATATTAAATCCGCTTTGTGGATTTATCATATTAAAGCAATCTTAACACAATCGTGTGTTAAGACAATGTTACACAAATTCATTTTATATTCAGTGTACCTACTAACGGTTCTTTCTTTGTCGATCGAATGTTTCGCGATATTCATTGCTTCTTTATCTTCGATCGAAAACACTATTCCTTTGATGTCCCATTTTCAATCGAAAATCCTATGAGATTTGTTTGAAACAAACATTCAGATTTACTTCGTTGAACCTTTCATCTGATTTCAAATACGGTGATGTTTGTTCGGTCACCGCCATTGTTGAATTATTTCAATCACTACAACACCTTGTGGTGTCGAAATGAAATAGTAGCTTGGGCTATTCATGATCGAGCGTTTCATGCAATACACGGTGATACTTTCTTGATCACCATTATTATCGAATTATTTCACTCACTACGACACCTTGTGGTGTCGGTATAAATTTGTAGCTTGTACTAATCACGATCAGTCGTTCATGCGAAACTATATATGATTTCTGTTTGACTCATCATTTAAATAGCCTTAATGCAACTATGTATTAAGATAATGATACACCGGGTTCGGTTGTATTTCATTTCGGTGTATCCTTGCAACTCAACAATGTCAACACGTTGATTTTATCTTATTCATTTATTAGTTCAATAGTTTTTTTTGGGTAAAGGGTTACCCCGGTGATTCTATTAAAATGCAACCGCAATTAAGTACAAGTAGTGAGGATGTGTTCCACACTAGTTCATATACAGGACATGCCCCATATATGTAGAACATAACAAAAACCAACGACCTATAACACCCCATAACCTAGTCTACTATAACACCCCATAACCTAGCCTATCCATTAGAGAACTTGGTAGAAGAGGTGCTTGCCCCTGCTTTCGAAGAAAAAGGATGAGTACCCGATGTCATAAATGCACTAGTTTCATTGTAGACTTCTTCAACCTCTTCCTCATCCGATTCCTGCCTGTCATTCGACGGTTTCTTCTCAACTCGACCCACCGTGATACCTCCATGATTACCAGTATCATCCTTTAGAATGTCAAACGGGTTAGACGTTGAAACCTGATTCTGCATCGGACTCTTTGAGGACGATTTTGGTTTAGGGTTGGCAACTGGCCTGTACACTAACTTAGGCTTCTGATTTTTCATATGGATGCCTTGGTTGTTCACTTTCTTCTTCTTGCCCTCTACAACCTGAAAATCATCATTATTTTTTTTCAGCATCCCCACTTGGAGTTACCTGAGGGTTCTTCGGGCACGAGCTGTCATCATGGCCAAATACACAACAAGAGGAGCACCTAAGAGGCTCCCAATCATATTCAATCTTGACCTCCACCTTTGAATACCCACTACCATCCATAGATGGGATAGCAACAGTAACACTCTTTTTTAATTCAGCCCCCACTTGCACTTCAATAAGCGCTCTAGCATAGCTGCTCCTTCCCCAAGATTCAGCACACATTGAGGCAGTATACGTATCCAACATCTTAGGTGTCCCAATCATAGAGGCAACCAAGCTAAGCCCATCCTCAGTAAATGCCGCTAACGGCACATCATGCATCTTGACCCAAACTGGAACCACATTAATATCCTCTTTTTCCATCTTTATAGAGGGCGACCACTCCTTCAAAATTATGGGAACACTTCTGATTAACCAAGGCCCATCCTCTAGCATTTGATTCATCCCTTCCTTAGAAGTAAACTTAAAGAAAAAGAACCCGTTTGCACTCATCATGAGACGGGAAAGACCATATTTCGCCCAGTTGTTTTTTGCAAAGTAATCGACCACAGGAAATGCCAACCGTTTACCCAGAAAATATCCAAACAAAGTGTTAGCATACCTATCAGTAACTTGTTGAACCGACGACAATGGAATAACAACATCAGCCCCATCAACTTTCTCAGCAGATTCCATCGCCCAAAAATTCACTTTAACCTTCTCCTTTGTATTCTTTACAATGTGAGCGAAGGAAACAGGACTTGCAGTTCCCGAAGTACGTGCTTTACCGTGAGCAGCCCTGTTGTCAGCCAAAAAAGATGCACCAAGTAGATCTGATTTTGGCGAAAACTTGCTAGGGTAATCCCAAAAATTGTCGGACTTATCAACATCACGTTTTTCCAAACGAACCAGAACTGTGGCCTTGGTGAGATCATCAATGATATTTGAAGACTTAGGGTCACTTTGTGTTCCAATCGTTACACCACGCTTTGGCTGCAAAGTGTTCCCATCAACATCAAGAAACCGTGCAGCAATTTCTTCAAACGATAATCGCGGCTTCCCACGAATATCTTGTTGGTTTCCACCAGAACAATTAAGATCATCCATTACAATATTGACAAACCCTAATCGCCGTCAACAGAAATTCAGCAAAAGGCAGCCGTGACAAACACCGAATCAGAACCCTAACCGCCGTCAAGCTAAAAAAACGAAGAGTGTTGCAATCAGAAGTGTGTTGAATACGAATAAACCCTAGTTTAAAGCTGCAATAGTTGACAAATCATTTCAATAGTTGTGATCCTAGTGTTGCAATCAGAAGTGTGTTGAATACGAATAAACCCTAGTTTTATTAGTTCAATAGTTGACAAATCATTTCATGATCCTATCTATTTGAGCTTGTTGCTTCGAGTTTCAATTACACAACAACCAACGCAAGTTTCCGTTGGTAGAAAATTTGATTGTTCCAAAATTGATTTGCAGTTTGTGAACGTTCATTTCGAATTCCATTGGTTGAACTTCCTCTTTTGTTGAACCCAGTAAACCTAGTCACATTGGTGATAGTATCACAACATCTCGTTCAATAGACATCGATTTCTAGAACAAACTCAGTTAAAACGTTGGGTTCTTATTGATTCAAAATGTCTTTACACTCACGTAACCTGAATAACTCTTGATTCGCTTACGCGGTCATTCACTTTGGTATTATTCGGACTTACCTAGGAACGACACAACTCTGAGGAGATAACATAGACTAAATTTCGAGGACGAAATTTCTGCAACAGGGGGAGAATGTGACAATCGGTACTTAACGGCTTCTAATTACGCGATTAACAAACGTTGAAGGCGATAATAAGTAGTGTTTAAGGCACGAATTAACTTAATTAGGCTCTTGGTATGCCTAGGAACGCTTACCTGACGTTACAGTGCGCGTATGGTGGTTTTCGGAAGAACTGCGTAACGATAAACGATAACGAACTGATACCATACAAAATACTGACAACGCCGACAAATATTAATTTTTACGATATATTTTAGCTCCGTAACTAAATTTTTACATCCGTAGTCGAAAACGGATTGAAAAACAGATTAAAAACGGCAACGACTTTTTTCACACGATTTTTACCGTTATCAACTAACGAACGCGCAAACGACATCTACCGGCATTATTCTACATGTTTTTAAATCTAAAATTTTAGTTTATAACGTTACGAAGAGTTTGGGTTTTGATAATGGGTCTCGTAGGAACTAACGGGCTATTTATAACACGCGAAGTGGGCTTGTGAGCCTTGGGCCCAAGCCCAAGCCCATTAAAGAAAACCTAAGTATAAAATGGGCAAAACGCTAGTACCACTCATTTTTCTCAGCCGTTACCCACATTTTATCCTCTCATTCTTGTGTCTGCACATTCTTTGCAAAACACACACACAAATAACACCTCTGAGCTCCTCTTTCTCTCTCGATTACTTTCCCAGGCAACAAAGCACACACCCTCATGAGAACCCTTCATCTCTACACATACTCACAGCCTCCTCCTCTCGATTCAAGACTCTGCGGACACCAGAAAGGAGCCGGCGAGCTCCTCTTCCGATCTCTCCGGTCGATATGCTCCGACGACCCCAACACACCCCTCGGCTCCCCTCTCCGACGAGCGACACCCCAAACCACCCCCTCTCTACAACGATCAGCCGACCACCACTGTAGGTGGCGACGCGTGATGGTGACGGCACAACGGCCAGTGGCGGCGACAAAGTAGAGAGACGAGAGAGAGAAGCAGAAAAGGGACGGAGGAGGCGCCATTTTCCGGCGACCCACCGGAGAAGGTGACGATGGTGGTGGCGGTCTGTGTATCGGACCGACGAGTCTCACCGGCAGTGGTGGTGGTGGTGGAAGGGTTGGTCTATTTCGGATTTCAGTTTCAGTTCAACTCAAAGGTTAGTTCGAGTTTTGTTTTAGCGAGTACGGGTTTGGTTTATCTCAGATCGGGTTCTGGTTATGTTTGGCTCAAGATATGATTCGGTTCACATGTGGTTCAACAGGCTCTAAATTTAATGCTTTCGGGTCTTTCGGGAGGCTTGGGTCAGATGTAAGATATGCTCGGATCAGATTTTAAGCTGGTCAAACGCGGTCAACAGATTCGGATTCAAGTCAAAGTAGATTTTAGATTTTTAGTTAAACACGAAACCGAGCTCGACCGATACATTAGTGATTTCGTTTTATCTTTGGCGCATTTTACAAAATTGGTTATACATTATAATGCTTTGGTGAAATTTGATATAAATTGCTTGAATTTTTGTTGAAACATTGTTGAATCTTGAAAAATATATCGACACTCGATTGTCGGGATCGTCCAAAAACAGGGGAAACTCTGTCCGTATTTCGTAAAAAGAGTAAATTGCCATTTTAGTCCCTGAGTTTTGTCCAAATTTGCCATTTTAGTCCAAATAGTTTTTTTTTTTGCCTCTGGGTCCCTGACTTTTCCATTTTGTTGCCATTTTGATCACATACACTAACTCCATCCAAAAACTCCATCTTTAACCAGGGGTATTTTGGGGATTTTCATTTTAAATGTTTTCAATTGCCATTTTGATCCAATTTCAAAAAATCAAAAAAATTCCAAAAAATTCCAAAAAATTCTAAAAAATAATAAAAATTCTAAAAAAATACAAAAAATCCGTTTCGGCGCGAACCGTTTCGAAACCGAACCGTTTCGAGCTGAACCGTTTCGACGCGAACCGTTTCGACCCGTACCGTTTCGACGCGAACCGTTTCGACCGAACCGTTTCGACCGGTACCGTTTCGACCCGAACCGTTTCGAGCTGAACCGTTTCGACCCGTACCGTTTCAAGCTGAACCGTTTCGACGCGAACCGTTTCGAGCGGAACCGTTTCGAACCGAACCGTTTCGAGCCGAACCGTTTCGAGCCGAACCGTTTCGAACCGAACCGTTTGTAGCTGAACCGTTTCGAACCGAACCGTTTCGAGCTGAACCGTTTCGACGCGAACCGTTTCTACCCGTACCGTTTCGAGCTGAACCGTTTCGACCCGTACCGTTTCGAGGCACGGTTCGCGTCGAAACGATTCAGCTCGAAACGGTTCATGTCGAAACGGTACGGGTCAAAACGGTTCGCGTCGAAACGGTTCAGCTCGAAGCGGTTCGGCTCGAAGCGATTCAGCTCGAAACGGTTCGGGTCGAAACGGTACGGGTCGAAACGGTTCGCGTCGAAACGGTTCGGCTCGAAACGGTTCGGCTCGAAACGGTTCGCGTCGAAACGGTTCGGCTCGAAACGGTTCGCGTCGAAACGGTTCAGCTCGAAACGATACGGGTCGAAACGGTTCGGGTCGAAACGGTTCAGCTCGAAACGGTTCGGGTCAAAACGGTACGGGTCGAAACAGTTCGGGTCGAAACGGTATGGGTCGAAACGGTTCGCGTCGAAACGGTTCAGCTCGAAACGGTTCGGGTTCGAAACGGTTCGCGCCGAAACAGATTTTTTGGATTTCTTAGAATTTTTTGGAAGTTTTTTGATTTTTTGGAATTTTTTTGATTTTTTGGAATTGGATCAAAATGGCAATTGAAAACATTTAAAATGAAAATCCCCAAAATACCCCTGGTTAAAGATGAAGTTTTTGGATGGAGTTAGTGTATGTGATCAAAATGGTAACAAAAGGGAAAAGTCAGGGACCCAGAGGCAAAAAAAACTATTTGGACTAAAATGGTAAATTTAGACAAAACTTAGGGACTAAAATGGCAATTTACTCTTCGTAAAAACCCGACATATGAAACGTACTTTGTTATAAAAACAACGCCTTTCGGAATGCAATGTACTTTATAAAAATAAATATAAGCATATATTTTTCTTGGCGACATTTCCTAACTTTAATAACAAGTATTTTTCAACGAATCGTCAATTTCGGTATACAAGTCAACGAAAACTTGAAACTGTTATGAGATAACTATCATTATTTATAATTATTTCAAACGCCCAAAACTCGGAAATCTTATATAAATAAAGGTGATTTATTATATTTATTTCAAAAATCTATTATCCGAACAACTTTGAATACTTTTATAAAGTAAATATAATGTTTATAATCATTTCGAACGCTAAGATTTCTGAACACTTTTATACAAAAAGTATAATGTTTATATTTATTTCAGATGATGGGATTCGAAATTTATATTTCCAACGCTTCTTATTCGAAAATCACATAAAATAAATATAATTATTTATATTTATTTCGATCGTCTAAAATCTGAATATTCTCATAATCTGAATATAGTAGTTTATATTCATTTTCAAATGTCAAGATTTCGAGTATATACATATTTACTTATTTATTTACAACTCACGAAAGCTACGGAGAGCCATACTACTATACATCTATGCCTACTATTCGTGACTACTAATACGACTTCTCGAACGTATTTACATTTATCTATAAATATACATTCTAAGTCACTCGGAAGCTAAATCGTTTCTACGACTTAGTTTTTTTTATTCCAATTATAAAATGGGATCAAATAGCCATAGCTTGATTATTTCGACCTAGAATAATAACACCTTTGGAGAGTCGTTTTATTAACGACTCGGTAGATCTCGGACACGTAGTTTAACTACGTCGTTTTATTAGAAAACTCATAAGTATTCCTTCGTAGGAATGTCCTAGTTGCACGCTAGCTAAATAAACGTTCTTGGAACAACCCTACGGAATCACGCTAAGCTAGCGTTGCACAGGAAGGTCAAGGTGGGTTCATAACTCCCAGTTTTTACTGTTTTACATTTTTATAAATGTTTTCGGGGGTGGAAAGACATGAAAGTTTTTGCAAAAGAAAACACTATTTCGATGAACGAATACACATATTTATAAACCATGTTGCAAATGAATTTCAACGAACTCGAAAGGTTTACGAAAGGTTTATACTAAACATACCGGTTTTACAAAACAAACGCGCATTTTCACAAACGTGCATGATTTTCATAACTAGTGACGGGAAGGTCCTAGTGACAAAAACGGACTGGGTTGGTCTGTGTACGGACAACAAGACAACCCAATGGGTTTATGTCCCCATTTTCTTTTGAATATACATGATAACTAGGGTATGGTTAAGCTATGGAATGAATTCTTGGATCACGTGCGAATAGGCGCTAACTTAGGCACCATTAATCCTTTTAAGGACCACGGAACAGGGGGTAAATCTATCGGGTACGGGCGAGCCCCACTCACGCTCCTTGTGCGGCCACTTAGAGTGCTTTTGTGTCCCTGTCGAAGTGAATCGACACTTAAATCGTCTACTGGGTTGAGTGCTTCCTATGTCGACACACATATTAATAATGTCTTAGCTACACATTAATGATCGTTATGTTCATAGACGCTTACATACCAGCTTTTGATACTCAAAATTTTCAAATGTTTTTAAGATTCATTTGATGGAAACTCACAAATACATGGATTTACAAACTTTGATAACGTTTTTCAAATTATACCTAAGTAAGAGGACGCGCTAATCCTGCTTACAAAGATTCTTTTGGGCTTGGCCCATTCTCTCTCGTGCAATGCACAAAGACTCTCGTGGGCTAGACCCACAATTTTCATATAACATGTCGAGAAAATGATTTTACTAAATTTTCTCCACAATTTTTAAACCGGCAAACAAAAAGATTTGTTTAAAATCTTTTTCAAAACAAACTATGAACTCGCTCAACTTTATGTTGACTTTTTTGCATGTTCTTTCTCAGGTTGCATTTTCAAAACTATGGAACGGTTGGAATAGGAGAATCCATGGGAATTCGAGTACCTAGCGGGCGTTCGCATTCTAGAAGTCTTAGCTTATTTGCTTCCGATGTGCAATGAAGATACCGGTCCAGTCACGCCAAGCTCTGATATTTCAGGGTGTGACATATATGTGAATCTTGATTGTTGATTACTTGTGTTTATGATGTTAATCATCATAAGAAACTTGCTAGATTGTGATTAAACACATGATCTAGCAAGGGAGAGGATGAAACGTGGGTAAATCAAGATGATCATCCTTTATGTTCATTATGAACTTGAAAACAAAGATGATTTTGTGTAAGATGGTGATGAATGCATGTTATTAGTCTATTACATGGATGATTTCAAAGATAAGATTTACATAACCATGATTTTAAAGAAAATAATCATGTTTTTAGTGTTAAATCAAGTATAAAAACATGTTATTAACAAGAAAAATTCAATAAGAAATATTTTTGAAAAAAAAAATATTTTACAAGTTGTGAAAGACTAACTTTTGCAAGAATGATGTTTATGAACAAACAACCACACTTTTAAGGGTAACTACGCCTACTAATTAACATGGTAAGTTACTATAAGTTTTTACAAAATTTCAAGTTCATGATGTAGTGAAAATTGTAAGATTTTGGCTCATGGTAAGTGTTGCTTGATCTGTTGATTGATTGGTGATGATTTTAAAAGAAAATGATATGCTTTGAAAGGATGGAAACCTCCATTTTTAAGGGAAAACTATGGCAAAATTTTTCTAGAATTTAAACACTTAGAAAAATATATTTTTAGACAAGTGTTTATAAGTAAATTTTAACTATGGTTTTCATATAAAATTTGCCATAATTCTTGTTACAAAAATTAAAAATATTGGAGGTTTTTTTTTATAAATAAAAGTGACTAAGTATATGTTTAGGAAAATATATATTTAGATGTCACAATTTATGTGATTACTTGTATAGTATGTGTATTAGTTATATTATTTTAGGACTTGAAATAATATAACTTACCAAAATACCAAGAATTATAATACAAAATATTACCAAAATTCGAAGAAAACAAATATATAATTTATACCCAAAAATTGGACAAACCAAACAAGGAATATGGATTATATAAATATTCTGGAATTAAATCCATATATATATATATATATATTGACAAATGAGTAAAATGGTATTTTAGAAACCTAGGAAACAAAAAATATGATTTTTATAATAATTACAAAAATATATCATATTTTGTCAAGACGAAACTATATTATTTTCTGAGTAACGAAAACTATATATGTTTTCTTGAACAATTAGAAAAATATAATATTTTTGGAGAAAATATATATTTTCTTAGACAAATTGTGAATATATTATTTTTGGGGTGAAAAATGGATTTATAAATATTTTCTAAGTTAATCTTGAAAATACATTATTTTTGAGGTTTATATGAAAATATAATTATTTTTGCCAAAAAGAAATTATAGATAATTTTCTACAAAAAGTTTTCCTAAAATATATATATTTTAAGAATATATATATATATATATATATATATATATATATATATATATATATTGGTGATTTTTTTATAATATTCCGGAAAGTATAAATACAAAGTTAAGTATAAGAATACTTAATAAATACAACAAAAATACATATTCTCGTACGTATAAATACATACCGGAATACACCACCAATACTTGGCAAAATACTCAAGTCTAAGAATACAAGTATAAGTATACTCATACTTGGGGGAAAATATACACGTATAAATACATGATGTATCAAGTTAGAATATATTATTTTAACTCATATTCCGATAATTACGAAATATAATTTAAGTTAAAATATTATTATTTTAACAAATAATTATATACTTTGGAATAATGTTTATTACATCAAAATGTAACTCAAAGATACTTAGTTATAACAATTAAGACTAAAAGCCAAGGCACGACCCATCTGTCTAATAAACCATAGCACGTGTGTAGGTAGTCGTGCGACCGAGGAGAAGCTTTGAGTTATACCAGTTTACAAGACACAAGATTGTGAGTTCATGTCCCCCCCTTTTCTTTTAACTGTTTTCAGTTTTATAACTTCGGGGGTGAAATACATGTTACAATTGTTTACAAACATTTACATATAGTATGGTTAGCTAAGGAATGAACTTTTAGATCATGTGAGTGGTGGGTATAACGCTTAAGACCATTAATCCTCGTATAAGGACCAAGGTGTCACACCCCCAAAATCCACACGTGGAGTACCACCGCTAGGAGGCGTGACATGACCAGGATCAAGCCACCAATCATATAGAACGATATATATAGTAAAAGTAATTGTCATTTAAACCAAACCAAATCCATATGAAAGGTGTTCCAAATCATAAGTAAGTTATCATTGTTTAGCGGAAGCGTATAAATAAAACCCATCGTAAATAAGTATCAAGTATCATAAGTGTTTAACAAGATAATCATGATCCAAGCCCACAACGACCAGCTTCTCCCTGTGCAAGCTCCATATATCTAACGACCTGCAAGGCATGTAACAGATGATCAACAACTAGTTGAGCGAGTTCACAGTTAACAGTTCAGTAATAGTATAGTGTGAGTAGTAGTATGTTCGTTCGTTATGTCATGTATCGTATTAGTTTCCATCGCGGCCTCCCAGGCAGGTATGCGAAGATATTAGGGGATGTTCATCCCGAGTATTCTAGACTAGGTTTATCTGTATCGCGGCCTACCAGGCAGGTGTGCGAAGATTAGTAAATTTCAGTTCGCGGCCTTCCAAAGGCAGGTGTGCGAAGTCAGTCATAATATCGCGGCCAACCCTTGGCAGGTGTGCGAAGATCAGTTCAATAAGTGTTACTAGTCTAGTCGTAGTTCTATCAGCGGAGTATGTACAATAGTTCATCAAATCCCATTCCCACCCGGGAACCCCATGCCTTGGCTGTGTGAACTCACCTTGGTTTGCTCGGTATGCTAAAGTATGTTCTCAAGTAATCAGTCAAGTCCTATATTTATACACGTATTTTCAATCAGTACAGGATTGTAAGGCTTTGCATGCACTTAATATCGCAAAGTGTGTCTGACAGTTACATCATGCAATACATAAACGATTAATCATTCCATACGAGGTTCCAAATCACACGCAAGTCCCTTTCTAAGTTGTCATGCTTAACATAATCAATGCATCAAACATAGTTAACTTACGTAACGGAGCTAATCGGAACAACATAGTCAAATCAGAATCAACCGAGTTAACAGTCTTGACTTAACAGGGTTAGCAGCTAACAGAATTTTCGTGTCATTCATTCAATGAGATCACATATAAATCACAAACTCAGACTAGGTACTCAAGCATGAAACTCGGGCATATATGTATAACAATAATTCGGACATACGTGCATAAGTAGGAACTCGGATATGTAGATATAACAAAACTCGGACACATAAATGTATGAGTAGACTTGGACATGTATGTTTAACAAAAACTCGGATCCTTCACTGTCTAAGAACTCGGACCCCTTATGCTCATTACAAAAGTCGGATAACCCATGCACAATGAAAAAAAGGTCGGACACCCATGTATCATACAAAAATTCGGACCATGCTTAAGATCTTTGAAAGTCGGACCATGCTTGTTACTACAACTCGGCCCAGCCTACTCAATTAAAAAAGTCGGACCCTTTACCTAGTCCCAAAACTCGGACCTAGGGTCCTTATTACTAAACTCGGACAACACTTCCCATTTACCAAACTCGGACAAGCATGTACTTGATAAAGGTCGGACTTATGTTACACATTAAGGCTCGGACATCATGTTAATCACTAAAACTCGGACCATATGGGGGCTTACAAGGTCGGACAAGGGTCTTGGGTTAAAACTCGGACCCCTATCACTCCTATAATGCTCGGACATGTATCCATGATTAAAAATTCGGACCCTGTTTGGTTCATAAAGGTCGGACTATTAAACTCCTGATAAAAGTCGGACAACATGTTATAAATAAAAGTCGGACTGTACCCCAACCCATGAAACTCAGACATGAACATCAATTAAAACTCAGAATCGATTGGAAAACTACGCTAACATCAAATAAACAGTTACGTTTTTACACAATCAAGAAACCCTAATTTCATGGTATTGCAGAAATCGAAACAATTAACAAGTTCATCATATCAAGCATATCTTGTCATCAAACAAACGATTTCAGGACTAATCATCATCATAACACAATCATCAGGATTCAATCAATAACTACAGAACTAGTATTGTGAAGAACTAGGGCTTACATGCATCAATCAATCAACAATTAATCACAAACAATGATTAAACAATTACCTTGATTTGATTCTAGATGGATTGGTAATCAAACTTGATGCAAAAGAACTTGTGAATCCAAGAATGATGAGGAGATGGTTGTAGAGAGGATTAGGGAATGTGGGTGTACGTGTTTTGATTCTTGTGATGATTAGGGAATGATTAGTGAAAGAGATTAGGGTTAAGTATGGTTTAATTTTCACTAATTACTCTATACACCCTGAATTACTTTATTTTACACAATTACACCATCTCATAACAATTTCACAATTCCACCACCAAGTTCACATATTTGACAAGTCTTTCACAATTAACACATAACCATGCATAATCACACAATACACTTCATTGTATCAAAACGTTACAGTTCTATAGCCAATTACTTATTGAATTAAACAACTAAACAACACATGAACGTGCAATAAATGCGAAATAGGAATCTTGGAAATTCGAGTTGTCACATTATCCCCAACTTGAAAGAAATTTCGTCCCGAAATTTGGTACGCACTCACTGAGGAAGCTAGGTAATCTGTATCGTTTACTGGTTTTCCTGGGGTGTCACATCATCCCCCCGTTGATTTGGAATTTCGTCCCGAAATTCCGTAGTAGTAGCTTCAGTCTCAGTAGTGGTTGCATTGGTTCCGAATAACTGGGGGTACTTTTCTTTCATTTGGTCTTCGCGTTCCCAGGTGTACTCTGGGCCACGTCGGGAGTTCCAACGAACTCGAACAAGAGGGATTCTCTTGTGTTTGAGGACCTTAACATCCCGGTCCGTGATTTCAACTGGCTCCTCGACGAACTGCAACCGCTCGTCGATAGTGAGTTCCTTAAAAGGAACTATGAGGGTCTCATCTGACAGGCACTTCTTCAGATTCGACACGTGAAATACATTGTGAACTGCACCAAGTTCAGCTGGTAGGTTTAGCTTGTAGGCCACTTTGCCTATTCTTTCAATGATCTCAAACGGTCCGACATACCGCGGATTCAATTTGCCCCGTTTGCCAAAACGAACCACACCCTTCCAGGGTGAGACTTTAAGTAAAACCCGATCCCCGACCTGAAATTCCAATGGCTTCCTACGCTTGTCCGCGTAGGCTTTCTGACGGTCGCGTGCTGCCGCCATGCGTTGTCGTATTTGTGCAATCTTTTCTGTGGCGTCCACTACAATATCCGGACCCGTGATCTGACTATCCCCCACCTCTGCCCAACAGAGAGGTGACCGGCATTTACGCCCGTACAATGCCTCGAATGGAGCGGCTTGTATGCTGGTGTGATAACTGTTATTGTATGAGAACTCCACCAAAGGGAGGTGCTTCTCCCAGCCGTTGCCGAAATCGATAACACATGCCCGAAGCATGTCTTCAAGAGTTTGGATCGTTCGCTCAGACTGCCCATCCATCTGAGGATGATATGCTGTGCTCATGTCTAATCGTGAGCCAAAAGATTTGTGCATCGCTTGCCATAGCTCTGACGTGAATCGTGCATCCCGATCCGAAATGATGGAGGTGGGCACCCCGTGCCTCGAAACAACTTCTTTAAGATAAACGTCTGCGAGAGTGGAGAACTTATCCGTTTCCTTAATAGCCAGGAAGTGTGCAGACTTGGTGAGTCGATCCACGATCACCCATATGGTATCATTCCCACGCTGAGATCTAGGTAGGCCTGTAACAAAATCCATGGAAATTTCTTCCCATTTCCACTGTGGTATCCTGGGTTGTTGAAGTAGGCCCGCTGGTTTCTGATACTCCACTTTGACTTTTGCACATGTCAAACACTTGCCGACGTAGGTTGCAATGTGGGCCTTCATGCTAGGCCACCAGTATGTAGTTTTGAGATCGTGGTACATTTTATCCGACCCTAGATGTACCGAGTAGCGAGACTTGTGAGCTTCGTCCATTACAAGCTCTCGTAAGCCGCCATACAGTGGGACCCAAATACGCCCCGTTACATAGTATGCGCCGTCTTCCTTTTGTTCCATTCGTTGCCTTGAGCCGCGTAAAGCTTCAGCTTTGACATTTTCAGGCTTTAATGCTTCCATCTGAGCAGTTCGTATTTGTGCAGGAAGACTGAACTGAATAGTGAGCTGCAAGGCTCGTACGCGTCTAGGTAGAGTGTCTTTCCGACTGAGGGCGTCAGCCACAACATTGGCCTTGCCTGGATGGTACTTGATGGCGCATTCGTAATCATTAAGTAACTCGACCCATCGTCGTTGACGCATGTTCAATTCCTTCTGCTTGAAGATATGCTCGAGACTCCTGTGATCGGTGTAAATTGTGCACTTGGTACCGTACAGGTAGTGTCGCCATATCTTGAGCGCAAAAACAACAGCTCCCAGCTCTAAATCGTGCGTCGTGTAATTCCGTTCATGAACTTTGAGTTGACGAGAGGCGTAGGCAATAACTTTATCCCGCTGCATCAATACACAACCAAGCCCCTGTATCGACGCGTCACAAAAGACTACAAAATCATCCGTGCCTTCTGGCAATGAGAGAATAGGTGCGCTGCATAGCCTATCCTTTAGGTACTGAAAAGCAGTTTCTTGTGTATTACCCCAACGATAGGTAACACCTTTCTGTGTCAACATAGTGAGCGGCTGAGCGATCTTCGAAAAGTCTTTGATGAATCGTCTGTAATACCCCGCCAAACCCAAGAATTGGCGTATTTCTGTTGGTGTACGCGGTGCAGGCCAGTTCCTGATCGAATCTACCTTGGATGGATCAACATGAATCCTATCCCTGTTCACCGCATGGCCTAAAAAGTGGACTTCACGAAGCTAGAAGTCGCATTTTGAAAACTTTGCGTACAGTTGTTCCTTTCGAAGAAGTTCCAAGATAAGGCGTAAGTGCTGCTCGTGCTCCTCCTGACTCTTGGAGTAGATCAGAATGTCTTCGATGAAGACAATGACGAACTTGTCAAGATAGGGTTTGCACACCCTGTTCATAAGATCCATGAAGACTGCAGGCGCATTCGTAAGCCCGAATGGCATGACAAGAAACTCGTAGTGGCCGTAGCGAGTTCTAAATGCTGTCTTGGAGACGTCCTCATCCCGGACTCTCAACTGATGATACCCTGACCTCAGATCAATCTTGGAGTAGTAGCTCGACCCTTGCAACTGGTCGAATAAGTCGTCAATGCGTGGAAGAGGATAGCGGTTCTTCACTGTGACCTTGTTCAGTTCGCGGTAATCGATGCACATTCTGAAAGTGCCATCCTTCTTTTTCACAAATAATACTGGAGCTCCCCAAGGCGAAGAGCTTGGACGAATGAAGCCCTTTTCCAAGAGCTCTTGCAGTTGCTTTGACAGTTCCTCCAGTTCAGTTGGAGCTAAACGATACGGCGCGCGAGCTATAGGGGCTGCTCCAGGAGCTAACTCAATCTGGAATTCGACTTGGCGGTGAGGCGGTAAACCGGGTAAATCTTCAGGTGAGGAAAGTCACGTACAACTGGAATATCCTCCAGCTTCTTTTCCTTTGCTGATGCATCAGTGACAAGTGCCAGAATGGCCATGTGACCCTTTCGTAAACATTTCTGCGCCTTCAAGAAAGAAATGATGCCAACCACGGCACCACTCTTGTCGCCTTGAACTTCGAGAGGTTCTTGACTAGAACGAGGAATACGAATGACCTTTTCCTTGCATAAAATCTCTGCGTGATGCTGGGATAACCAATCCATGCCGATGACGATGTCGAAACTACCCAGAACTATTGGAATAAGATCAATCGAGAAGGTCTGACCCGCTAGAACGATGTTACAACCCTTGACTACATGCGTGGCTTCTACACTCTTACCATTTGCTAACTCTACGACATGTTTGGTGTTTAGGGGTGTTGGTGTACGTTTTAACAATTTACTCATTTTCAAGGACATATAACTTGTGTCAGCACCCGAATCAAATAAGACAGTAACATAAATATCGTCGAGAAGAAACTTACCCATAACCACATTGGGATCATTCATGGCGTCGCCCCGACCCAACACAAAAGCACGACCCCGAGCTTCGTTGCCATTGTTGTTGTTGTTTCCCCCATTGTTGTTGTTATTGTTCCCGTTGCCCTGATTGTTGTTGTCGCGATTCTGGTTCTGGTTCAGTTGAGGGCAATCGCGTTTGAAGTGACCCTCAGCCCCACACTGGAAACATCCCCGGTTTCCACGCTGTGGCTGCTGGTGCTGGTTCTGTGGAGCTGGCGGTGGGAGTTGCTGGTTCTGATTTGCTGGCCGTGAGCTTCTACAATCCTTAGCCTCATGACCCATCTTGAGGCATCTTTGACAACGTTCCCTGCGACATCTTCCGCTGTGGTGTTTGTTGCACTTATTACACCATGGGTGAATTCCCCGATATCCACCCTGCCCCTGACTGCCAGATGATTGCTGACTCGGATTCTGGTAGTCATTTGTCTTGCGCTGCTGAGACTGAACAGAAACTGATCCCTTGCTGGAATCCCCCTCCCATTTTCTCTTGTTGTCACTGGGAGTAGCAGAAGTAGTGACAGCAGTAGTGGTAGCCTTGACACGTTTTGGCAGCCTGTTCTGATCCACTGCCTGATCTGTAATGCGGTGAGCGAGGCGCTGAATAGCCTGAATGTTGTCAAGATTAGCCGATGTCACATGGCTCTGAATCTCTGGTGCTAATCCCTTGAGGTACAACTCGATACGCTTGTAAGGAGGGTCCACCATAGTTGGACACAGGACGGCCAGCTCATTCGACCGTTTGGTATAAGCTTCGATCTCTGACCCAACCATTTTCAAGTGATACAGTTCATCTTCCAGCTTGTGAATGTCTTCACGAGTGCAGTATTCCCTTTTGATCAATTCCTTGAAATCATTCCAAGGGGTGGCGTTAGCAGCTGCCAACCCTAGGATCTGTACTTGCGCGTTCCACCAAGTCAACGCGATTCCTTCCAAAGTGCCAGTGGCGTACTTGACCCTGCGAGCCTCAGGGCATTCACACATTTCGAACACAGATTCTAGCTTCTCAAACCAATGGAGGAGTCCCACTGCCCCCTCGGTGCCACTGAATGAGCTTGGACGACAGTCCATGAAGTTCTTGAAAGTGCAGACGGGCTGCTGAGCGTGTTGACCTATTGTGTACGAATAGGACAAAGTTAAATACAAGAGTTAAGGTAGGATCTAAAGATCCCAGTGTGAGTCTAAACTGCAGGGTATACTACCTGCTTGAGCAGCTGCAAGTGCCGCAGCTACTTGTTCGTTAACGAAAGCCGTCAACTGGGCTTGTGTCATGTTGATTCGTCCGGCCATTGATCTTCACATCAAAGGCAACATAAGTGAGAAAGGTCCGCGAATAGTGCGATGACAGAAGAGTGTAAGCACATAGGTGTTCTCAAGCAATAACAAGTAGTGAGCAAAGTAATGTAGCATACTGCGAGCAAAGTTCTATGCATTTCTAGCAAGTAGGCAATAAACATAAACCTTATTACCTAGGATGTTGAGTCTTGCACGTGGAGCGAAGCGTCGTTGTGGATCGTTGAGAGCACTGTTCTGGTTATAGTCTGGTTTTAATAAAAACGTTTTCCCATATTAAAACCAAGTTCTCTATAACCAATGGCTCTGATACCAATCTGTCACACCCCCAAAATCCACACGCGGAGTACCATCGCTAGGAGGCGTGACATGACCAGGATCAAGCCACCAATCATATAGAACGATATATATAGTAAAAGTAATTGTCATTTAAACCAAACCAAATCCATATGAAAGGTGTTCCAAATCATAAGTAAGTTATCATTGTTTAGCGGAAGCGTATAAATAAAACCCATCGTAAATAAGTATCAAGTATCATAAGTGTTTAACAAGATAATCACGATCCAAGCCCACAACGACCAGCTTCTCCCTGTGCAAGCTCCATGTATCTAACGACCTGCAAGGCATGTAACAGATGATCAACAACTAGTTGAGCGAGTTCACAGTTAACAGTTCAGTAATAGTATAGTGTGAGTAGTAGTATGTTCGTTCGTTATGTCATGTATCGTATTAGTTTCCATCGCGGCCTCCCAGGCAGGTATGCGAAGATATTAGGGGATGTTCATCCCGAGTATTCTAGACTAGGTTTATCTGTATCACGGCCTACCAGGCAGGTGTGCGAAGATTAGTAAATTTCAGTTCGCGGCCTTCCAAAGGCAGGTGTGCGAAGTCAGTCATAATATCGCGGCCAACCCTTGGCAGGTGTGCGAAGATCAGTTCAATAAGTGTTACTAGTCTAGTCGTAGTTCTATCAGCGGAGTATGTACAATAGTTCATCAAATCCCATTCCCACCCGGGAACCCCATGCCTTGGCTGTGTGAACTCACCTTGGTTTGCTCGGTATGCTAAAGTATGTTCTCAAGTAATCAGTCAAGTCCTATATCTATACACGTATTTTCAATCAGTACAGGATTGTAAGGCTTTGCATGCACTCAATATCGCAAAGTGTGTCTGACAGTTACATCATGCAATACATAAACGATTAATCATTCCATACGAGGTTCCAAATCACACGCAAGTCCCTTTCTAATGTCATGCTTAACATAATCAATGCATCAAACATAGTTAACTTACGTAACGGAGCTAATCGGAACAACAGAGTCAAATCAGAATCAACCGAGTTAACAGTCTTGACTTAACAGGGTTAGCAGCTAACAGAATTTTCGTGTCAGTCATTCAACGAGATCACATATAAATCACAAACTCAGACTAGGTACTCAAGCATGAAACTCGGGCATATATGTATAACAATAATTCGGACATACGTGCATAAGTAGGAACTCGGATATGTAGATATAACAAAACTCGGACACATAAATGTATGAGTAGACTTGGACATGTATGTTTAACAAAAACTCGGATCCTTCACTGTCTAAGAACTCGGACCCCTTATGCTCATTACAAAAGTCGGATAACCCATGCACAATGAAAAAAAGGTCGGACACCCATGTATCATACAAAAATTCGGACCATGCTTAAGATCTTTGAAAGTCGGACCATGCTTGTTACTACAACTCGGCCCTGTGACACCCCAGGAAAACCGGGAAAACCATGCAACTTAACTAGCTTCCTCAGTGAGTGCCATCAAATTTCGGGACGAAATTTCTTTCAACTTGGGGATGATGTGACAACTCGAAATTTAGAACCTTTCGTTGTGTCTTGATGTGACATGCTTGTACGTTATGTGATTAGTTGACATGATTGGTGTAATGATATATGCGAACATTTTGTGTGAACTATATATTATGCTTATGTGTATGCTTGTATGTATGCGACCCGAGACACGAGAACTCGACTCGAGACCATGTGGTCTCGAGTGAACAGTAACCGGTTGGGCCATTTGGGCCGTAAAA
This sequence comes from Helianthus annuus, assembly GCF_002127325.2. Classification (NCBI taxonomy): domain Eukaryota; kingdom Viridiplantae; phylum Streptophyta; class Magnoliopsida; order Asterales; family Asteraceae; genus Helianthus; species Helianthus annuus. The sequence goes on from NC_035440.2 coordinate 152,846,520, forward strand.
CCCCTTAGCCGATTTGTAAACCCATTAGGGTGCACCTTGTGGAACTAATATATATATCATACTTCTTGCCAACCTTGCCATTCTTTGGGCAACCATACACACTCACTCTCACACACTCTCCTACTTCCCTCTCACTAAAACCCTAGAGACACAAACACACTCCTCACTTTCGGATTGGATTCTTGGATCGGCTCACACACACAATCGGTTGGAAGCTCACACATCCTCGAAACCCATCAACCGGTTAGTATTTATGATGTTTATTGATCAATGTTTGTTGTTGTTGAATGATAATATGAAGGATATGATTTAACTAGTGTAGGGTATGCTTGATGATGTTTTATGTGTGTGATGATGATAAATCGATTAACATGTCTTGATTTTGAATATATTGCATGAAGAGTTATGATATTTGGTGTTTAAATGAAGCTTAAACCACTAGTTGTTGATGTTCATGAAACCGATTTACATATGTCATATAATCGGCTTAGTATAGAACCGAGTTTGTGGTGTTATGTTAAATGTGTGATATTGCGATTCATGATTATGTTTATGATTGATGCAAAATGTGTAGAATAAGGGTTGTTTAGGTTATGAATATTGATGAACATGATGAATGTGTTTTGAATGTATATGAAGAACAACTTGAATGTGCTTTGAAGGTGCTTTGAATATTTGAAATCTGAATTGTTTGATCCATTTTGGGTAAATGTTAGACAACAAAACATGTTTAGTGGATAGTACATAATTCTGCATGAATTTCATTGGATAGTACAAACTGTGAAGGATCAGCAGGTGCTGGGGAGTCGAAACCCCTGATTGCGACTCGAAACCACAGCATGATGAGCCGAGACCATAGTTACGACATAGATTGTGACTCGGAACCATAGCATGACGAGCCGAAACCATAGTTGCGACGTAGGTTGCGACTCGCAACCATCTATGATCAGCACAAACAGTATGACTCGAAACCACGCTTGCGAGTCCGGTTGCGACTCGAGACCAACACGTGCATGACCCTAGACCTTCTTAGATTGCGACTCGAAACCGCAATTGTTGGGCTTGCTTAGTTACGGGCCTAAGTTAATGGGCCGGCCTTATGGACTCCTTGTGCTACTATTTAATGCGTGTTTTGGGCTTAAGTAATTGGGCTGAACATATGGGCTATACGTGCTACTGTTAACTGAATATGTTGTGCACTGTTGTTGAAATTGCCATGATAGAACTTGTATGCTAGGATCGTTACTTGTACGTGCACCGCTTGGTTTAAATATGATGTAAATGGTATCTATGTTAGGACATAGTTGACCACTTGCAACTTGATTGCCCTTTCTGTGATTAACTGCCGAGCAAACCAAGGTGAGTTCACACCCTCTACAAAGCATGGGATTCCCTGGGTTGGGAACGGGGTTAAGGAACGTGGATTCCTCGTCCTCCTTGGGTAGGACAGCGATGGTTCAGGAATGTAATTCCTCGTCCTTGTGGACGGATAACTCGTACTAGACTAAAACTCTATCACGAAGTCCCTCCTTTTTATATCGACTTAATCGCCGGGCCAATGGCGAGCGGGTCATTAGTTAGATAGCGCTATTTAGGTCTGACAAACCTCACACCGTGCCGCAGAGGACGGGCGTGAACTAATGGATCTGGGGCACGTCAATGATGATAGACATTGACAGTTTCAGGGCACATAAACATGACTACAGTCAGCAGTCGATATGGTAACGAGTCTAGTGTACGCATGGGGTAGCCCCCACGGCCGAAATGCCTGATAACTAACATGGGGTAGCCCCCACGGCTGGAATGCCAGAGTAACTGGGAATGAACAAGTCACGTTTTTAAACTATGGGGTAACCCCCACGGCAGGATGCCAGTTAAAGGAAACTGTTTTCGAAACAACTAAAACGAACACCCAACTGTGAACTCACTCAACTAGTTGTTGACTCGTTACTACATGCTTTGCAGGACCATAGGTACTCAGTTAGAGCTTGCATGGAGGAGAGTCGTTGTGGGACACGGATTGCTGCGTACCATGTTAAACTTGAAGCAATTGAACTTATGTTTTACTTTTGAGACTTATGCTTCCGCTTGCAACTTAAACTTTGTTTTGTTTGAACACCGATCGTATTGGTTAGACTTTTATAACTATTTATATGCTTGTTCAGTATGATTGGTGGCTGGATCCTGGTCAGTCACGCCTCCAAGCGGTAGTACTCCGCAGGTGGATTTTTGGGGGTGTGACAGATTGGTATCAGAGCCATTGGTTATAGTGAACTTGGTTTTAATAAAGGGGAAACGTTTTTGTTAAAACCAGACTATAACCGGTATAGTGCTCAACGGTCCACAACGACGCTCCACTCCACATGCAAGGCTCGACATTCTAGGTGATATGATATGTGTATATTGCCTACTTGTTAGATACATAGTACATTGCCCATGGTATGCTTGATTGGTATAAATACTGTTGTTTGAACACGTGTGTGCTTACTCCATCCTACCATCGTACTTTCGCGAACCTCTCTCACTCGTATTACTCTTGTTATGAAGAATCATGTCTGGACGCGTTAACATGACACAAGCCCAGTTGACGGCTTTGATCAACGAACGAGTTACCGCAGCACTCGCAGCTGCATACGCAGGAGGTATATCCTGCAGTCCGAACTTATCCTAGGATCTTTAGGATCCTACTCTCGTGAACCAACCTTTGTGTTAAACTCTGTCTTTCTTTCACCTACCTTAGGTCAACATGCTCAGGCACCGGTGTGCACTTTTAAGACCTTTATGGACTGCCAACCCACTACTTTTAGCGGAACTGAAGGAGCTGTAGGTCTCCTCCACTGGTTTGAGAAACTAGAATCTGTGTTCGAAATGTGTGAATGCCCTGAAGCACGCAGGGTGAAGTACGCTACTGGTACTCTCGAGGGTTTGGCCCTCACGTGGTGGAATGCTCAAGTGCAAATGCTGGGGTTGGTTGCTGCCAACGCCACCTCATGGGAAACTTTCAAGGAAATGATCAGGGAGGAATACTGCAGTCGCGATGACATCCATAAGTTGGAAGACGAGTTCTACAACCTCAAGATGACGGGGTCAGAGATTGAGGCGTATACTAAGAGATCGCATGAGCTTGCCGTATTGTGTCCTACTATGGTGGACCCTCCCTATAAGCGAATTGAACTGTATCTCAAGGGCTTGGTGCCAGAGATCCAAAGTCATGTGACTTCAGCAAACTTGGCCACTATCCAGCAGGTTGTTCAGTTGGCTCACCGTCTTACTGATCAGGCGGTGGAGCAGAACAAGTTACCAAAGCGCATAGGTGCTGCAACTACTTCTGGTACCTCTAGTGAGAACAAACGGAAATGGGATGGAACTTCAAGCAAGGGTTCAACTTCTATGCAATCTCAGTCTCAGCAGAGAAAGACTGATGACCACAAGAGCCCCAGTCAGCAATCGTCTGGTGGTCAAAGTCATGGTGGGTACAAGGGGAATCACCCCAAATGCAATCGTTGCAACCTACACCACAGTAGGCCATGCACCAGGGGCAACTGTCATCGGTGCAACAAGCCTGGTCATGTTGAAAAGGATTGCAGGAGCGCATACCCCGCCAATCAGAATCGTCAGCAACCTCAACAGAATCAGCGGCAGCAACAGGGTAACAACAAAGGGTGCTTTCAGTGTGGAGCTGAAGGCCACTTCAAGAAAGATTGTCCCCAACTGAACCAGAACAACAACAACAACAATCAGGGGAATGGTAACAATGGGAACCACAACAACAACAATGGTGCCAGGGGACGAGTGTTCGTGATTGGCCAAGGTGAAGCAAGGAATGATCCTAACGTGGTGACGGGTAAGTTCCTTCTCGACGACTTTTATGTTACAGTCTTATTTGATTCGGGTGCCGATACTAGCTATGTGTCACTAGAAGTTAGTAAAATGCTTAAGCGTATTCCAACACCCCTGAACACCAAGCACACTGTAGAGCTAGCTAATGGTAAGAGTCTGGAGGCCTCACACGTAGTCAAAGGTTGCCAACTTATTCTCGCTAACCAGACCTTCTCTATTGACCTTATCCCTATCGTCTTGGGTAGTTTCGACGTTGTCATTGGGATGGATTGGTTATCCCAACACCGAGCAGAGATTCTTTGCAACGAGAAGATCGTTCGTATTCCTGGTTTTGGTCATGAACCTCTCCTGATTCGTGGCGACAAGAGAAGTGCTGTTGAGAACATCATCTCTCTTCTTAAAGCCCAGAAGTGCTTACGAAAGGGCCACACTGCAGTTTTGGCTCTCGTTACTGACATCACAGAGAAAGAGAAGAAGCTAGAAGATTTTCCAGTTGTACGTGACTATCCTGAGGTATTCCCTAAGGAATTACCTGGTCTTCCACCCCATCGCCAAGTCGAGTTTCAGATTGAATTAGCTCCTGGAGCTGCGCCTATAGCACGTGCACCTTATCGTTTAGCTCCATCAGAGTTGGAAGAACTCTCCACGCAACTACAAGAACTCTTGGATAAGGGTTTCATTCGTCCTAGCTCATCGCCTTGGGGAGCTCCAGTACTATTTGTGAAAAAGAAGGACGGTACCTTCAGAATGTGTATCGACTATCGTGAACTCAACAAGGTGACTGTGAAGAACCGTTATCCTCTACCACGCATTGACGACTTGTTCGACCAGTTACAGGGGTCGAGCTACTATTCAAAGATCGATCTGAGATCGGGATATCACCAGTTGAGAGTTCGAGAGGAGGATGTCTCTAAGACAGCCTTTAGAACTCGATATGGGCACTACGAGTTTTTGGTCATGCCGTTTGGGCTGACAAACGCACCCGCAGTTTTCATGGACTTGATGAACCGAGTGTGCAAGCCTTATCTGGACAAGTTCGTTATAGTCTTCATCGACGACATCCTGATCTATTCTAAGAGTACAGAGGAGCACGAACAGCACCTACGACTTATTCTGGAACTCCTTCGAACAGAACAGCTTTACGCAAAGTTCTCGAAATGCGACTTCTGGCTTCGTGAGGTCCATTTCCTAGGCCACGTGGTAAACAAGGATGGGATTCACGTTGATCCATCCAAGGTAGACTCTATTAAGAACTGGCCTGCACCTCGCACACCAAAGGAAATTCGCCAATTCTTGGGATTGGCAGGTTACTACAGGAGATTCATTAAGGATTTTTCTAAGATCGCGCAGCCTCTCACCTCGCTAACGCAGAAAGGCGTTGTTTATCATTGGGGAAATGCACAAGAGTTAGCTTTTCAGCATCTAAAGGATAGACTTTGTAGTGCACCTATCCTTTCACTGCCAGAGGGCACAGACGATTTTGTGGTTTACTGTGATGCATCAATTCAAGGTCTTGGTTGTGTATTGATGCAACGAGATAAAGTCATAGCCTACGCCTCACGACAACTCAAAGTTCACGAGAAGAACTACACTACACACGATTTGGAGCTGGGAGCTGTTGTTTTCGCACTTAAGTTATGGCGGCACTACCTGTACGGAACCAAGTGCGCCATCTACACCGACCACAGGAGCCTAGAGCACATATTCAAGCAGAAGGAACTGAATATGCGGCAACGACGATGGGTCGAACTACTGAATGACTACGAGTGCTCCATCAGGTATCACCCGGGCAAGGCCAATGTTGTGGCTGACGCCCTCAGTCGAAAGGACACTGCGCCTAAGCGCGTGAGAGCTTTACAACTCACTATACATTCTAGTCTCCCTTCTCAAATACGAGCTGCTCAGATAGAAGCACTGAAACCAGAAAACGTCAGGGCTGAAGCCCTACGCGGGTCAAGGCAACGCTTAGAACAGAAGGAAGACGGTGCTTACTACGTAACAGGACGCATTTGGGTCCCACTCTATGGCGACCTACGAGAACTTGTGATGGATGAAGCACACAAATCTCGCTACTCGGTACACCCTGGTTCGGACAAGATGTACCACGATATTAAAACTACGTATTGGTGGCCTAGCATGAAGGCCCACATAGCAACCTACGTCAGCAAGTGTTTGACTTGTGCGCGAGTCAAGAAAGAATATCAGAAACCCTCAGGCCTACTCCAACAACCAGAGATACCACAATGGAAGTGGGAGCAAATTTCCATGGATTTCGTTACTGGCCTACCCAGATCTCAACGCGGAAACGATACTATTTGGGTGATCGTAGATCGACTCATGAAATCCGCACACTTCTTGGCAATTAAGGAGACGGATAAATTCTCCACTTTAGCGGAAATATACCTCAGGGAAGTTGTTTCGAGGCACGGGGTGCCCACCTCTATCATCTCTGATCGAGATGCACGTTTTACTTCGGAACTGTGGCAGGCAATGCACAAGTCTTTTGGCTCACGTCTAGATATGAGCACAGCGTATCACCCACAGACGGACGGGCAGTCCTAGCGCACTATCCAGACCTTAGAAGACATGCTTCGAGCATGCGTAATCGACTTTGGCAACAGCTGGGAAAAGCATCTGCCACTTGTGGAATTCTCGTACAATAACAGCTACCACACCAGCATTAAAGCTGCTCCGTTTGAGGCATTGTACGGACGTAAATGCCAGTCACCTCTTTGTTGGGCAGAGGTGGGGGATAGTCAAATCACTGGTCCAGAACATGTGGTAGACACTACTGAGCGGATTGCTCAAATACGACAACGCATGGCGGCCGCTCGAGACCGTCAGAAGGCCTACGCCGATAAGGGCAGGAAATCACTTGAGCTCCAGGTTGGGGAGCGGGTATTACTCAAAGTTTCACCCTGGAAGGGTGTGGTTCGTTTTGGTAAACGAGGCAAACTCAACCCACGATACGTTGGACCTTTCGAATCATTGAGAAAATAGGCAAGGTGGCCTACAGACTGAACTTACCAGCAGAACTCGGTGCAGTTCACAATGTTTTCCATGTGTCGAATCTGAAGAAGTGTCTGTCAGATGAGACCCATGTAGTTCCTCTGAAGGAACTCACGATCGACGAACAATTGAAATTCGTCGAGGAACCAGTCGAAATCACGGACCGGGATGTTAAGGTCCTCAAGAGCACTAGAATACCTCTCGTTCGAGTTCGTTGGAACTCACGTCGCGGCCCAGAGTTCACCTGGGAGCGCGAAGATCGGATGAAACAAAAGTATCCCCAACTGTTTGCAAACGGTACGACCACTACTGAGGCTGAAGCTACGGAATTTCGGGACGAAATTCCAGATCAACGGGGGGAGGATGTGACACCCCAGGAAAACCGGGAAAACCATGCAACTTAACTAGCTTCCTCAGTGAGTGCCATCAAATTTCGGGACGAAATTTCTTTCAACTTGGGGATGATGTGACAACTCGAAATTTAGAACCTTTCGTTGTGTCTTGATGTAACATGCTTGTACGTTATGTGATTAGTTGACATGATTGGTGTAATGATATATGCGAACATTTTGTGTGAACTATATATTATGCTTATGTGTATGCTTGTATGTATGCGACCCGAGACACGAGAACTCGACTCGAGACCATGTGGTCTCGAGTGAACAGTAACCGGTTGGGCCATTTGGGCCGTAAAACCCCTTAGCCGATTTGTAAACCCATTAGGGTTTACCTTGTGGAACTAATATATATATCATACTTCTTGCCAACCTTGCCATTCTTTGGGCAACCATACACACTCACTCTCACACACTCTCCTACTTCCCTCTCACTAAAACCCTAGAGACACAAACACACTCCTCACTTTCGGATTGGATTCTTGGATCGGCTCACACACACAATCGGTTGGAAGCTCACACATCCTCGAAACCCATCAACCGGTTAGTATTTATGATGTTTATTGATCAATGTTTGTTGTTGTTGAATGATAATATGAAGGATATGATTTAACTAGTGTAGGGTATGCTTGATGATGTTTTATGTGTGTGATGATGATAAATCGATTAACATGTCTTGATTTTGAATATATTGCATGAAGAGTTATGATATTTGGTGTTTAAATGAAGCTTAAACCACTAGTTGTTGATGTTCATGAAACCGATTTACATATGTCATATAATCGGCTTAGTATAGAACCGAGTTTGTGGTGTTATGTTAAATGTGTGATATTGCGATTCATGATTATGTTTATGATTGATGCAAAATGTGTAGAATAAGGGTTGTTTAGGTTATGAATATTGATGAACATGATGAATGTGTTTTGAATGTATATGAAGAACAACTTGAATGTGCTTTGAAGGTGCTTTGAATATTTGAAATCTGAATCGTTTGATCCATTTTGGGTAAATGTTAGACAACAAAACATGTTTAGTGGATAGTACATAATTCTGCATGAATTTCATTGGATAGTACAAACTGTGAAGGATCAGCAGGTGCTGGGGAGTCGAAACCCCTGATTGCGACTCGAAACCACAGCATGATGAGCCGAGACCATAGTTACGACATAGATTGCGACTCGGAACCATAGCATGATGAGCCGAAACCATAGTTGCGACATAGGTTGCGACTCGCAACCATCTATGATCAGCACAAACAGTATGACTCGAAACCACGCTTGCGAGTCCGGTTGCGACTCGAGACCAACACGTGCATGACCCTAGACCTTCTTAGATTGCGACTCGAAACCGCAATTGTTGGGCTTGCTTAGTTACGGGCCTAAGTTAATGGGCCGGCCTTATGGACTCCTTGTGCTACTATTTAATGCGTGTTTTGGGCTTAAGTAATTGGGCTGAACATATGGGCTATACGTGCTACTATTAACTGAATATGTTGTGCACTGTTGTTGAAATTGCCATGATAGAACTTGTATGCTAGGATCGTTACTTGTACGTGCACCGCTTGGTTTAAATCTGATGTAAATGGTATCTATGTTAGGACATAGTTGACCACTTGCAACTTGATTGCCCTTTCTGTGATTAACTGCCGAGCAAACCAAGGTGAGTTCACACCCTCTACAAAGCATGGGATTCCCTGGGTTGGGAACGGGGTTAAGGAACGTGGATTCCTCGTCCTCCTTGGGTAGGACAGCGATGGTTCAGGAATGTAATTCCTCGTCCTTGTGGACGGATAACTCGTACTAGACTAAAACTCTATCACGAAGTCCCTCCTTTTTATATCGACTTAATCGCCGGGCCAATGGCGAGCGGGTCATTAGTTAGATAGCGCTATTTAGGTCTGACAAACCTCACACCGTGCCGCAGAGGACGGGCGTGAACTAATGGATCTGGGGCACGTCAATGATGATAGACATTGACAGTTTCAGGGCACATAAACATGACTACAGTCAGCAGTCGATATGGTAACGAGTCTAGTGTACGCATGGGGTAGCCCCCACGGCCGAAATGCCTGATAACTAACATGGGGTAGCCCCCACGGCTGGAATGCCAGAGTAACTGGGAATGAACAAGTCACGTTTTTAAACTATGGGGTAACCCCCACGGCAGGATGCCAGTTAAAGGAAACTGTTTTCGAAACAACTAAAACGAACACCCAACTGTGAACTCACTCAACTAGTTGTTGACTCGTTACTACATGCTTTGCAGGACCATAGGTACTCAGTTAGAGCTTGCATGGAGGAGAGTCGTTGTGGGACACGGATTGCTGCGTACCATGTTAAACTTGAAGCAATTGAACTTATGTTTTACTTTTGAGACTTATGCTTCCGCTTGCAACTTAAACTTTGTTTTGTTTGAACACCGATCGTATTGGTTAGACTTTTATTACTATTTATATGCTTGTTCAGTATGATTGGTGGCTGGATCCTGGTCAGTCACGCCTCCAAGCGGTAGTACTCCGCAGGTGGATTTTTGGGGGTGTGACAGGCCCAGCCTACTCAATTAAAAAAGTCGGACCCTTTACCTAGTCCCAAAACTCGGACCTAGGGTCCTTATTACTAAACTCGGACAACACTTCCCATTTACCAAACTCGGACAAGCATGTACTTGATAAAGGTCGGACTTATGTTACACATTAAGGCTCGGACATCATGTTAATCACTAAAACTCGGACCATATGGGGGCTTACAAGGTCGGACAAGGGTCTTGGGTTAAAACTCGGACCCCTATCACTCCTATAAAGCTCGGACATGTATCCATGATTAAAAATTCAGACCCTGTTTGGTTCATAAAGGTCGGACTATTAAACTCCTAGTAAAAGTCGGACAACATGTTATAAATAAAAGTCGGACTGTACCCCAACCCATGAAACTCAGACATGAACATCAATTAAAACTCAGAATCGATTGGAAAACTACGCTAACATCAAATAAACAGTTACGTTTTTACACAATCAAGAAACCCTAATTTCATGGTATTGCAGAAATCGAAACAATTAACAACTTCATCATATCAAGCATATCTTGTCATCAAACAAACGATTTCATGACTAATCATCATCATAACACAATCATCAGGATTCAATCAATAACTACAGAACTAGTATTGTGAAGAACTAGGGCTTACATGCATCAATCAATCAACAACTAATCACAAACAATGATTAAACAATTACCTTGATCTATGTAGCACGGGAACAGGTACGAGACTGGGGTACGGGGACGATACGGGTACGGAAAATGGCAAAACTCAAAAATCCAAGATACGGGTACGGCCAAGGTACGACAAAAAATATATAAAAAAATAAAAATATATTAAATAAAATTTTTACTAAAATATCTTTTCAAATCTATATATAAACTGATAAATACTGAATCAAATAAATCTGAAAACAAGTTAAGTTAATATATAGTTATATAATAACTTTGATTGGCTTATTTCATCATCTAGGAATATAACATTTTAAAAAAATCAAAAAACAACCGGTAAAAAGTTTAAAAGTGTGAAATCTGTGTGGTTGAAAAAAAGTACACTTATAGGCTTTTTTTTAAGAAATAGACCCCTACTTATACTTAAGTGGGCTTTAGGTTTTTAATCAAATAGCCCCCTACTTCTCTATTTATCTTCTTCTTCGTCAATTTGCTTTGAGTTCGCCGGCCGAAAAAAAAAACCAGAATCATAATTTTAGATCTTCGATTTATAAGCTTTTTTCACTTTAATTCCATGCCTTTTTGTATCCGTGTTCCACCAAAGTATCTTTCACGGCAAATATATTAAGGAAACGTCCCTGAAACGTCAAACTACCGTCCCCAATTTCCCGGAAGCGTTTTGATGCCGTACCCGTATTCCCGGAAACGTCCGGGGGACGTCCCCATGGCGTTTCCGGCGCGTTTCCATCCCCACGTCGTCCCCGGGACGGGTACTCATGGCTCCAAGCCGTACCGGTGCTTCATAGACCTTGATTTGATTCTAGATGGATTGGTAATCAAACTTGATGCAAAAGAACTTGTGAATCCAAGAATGATGAGGAGATGGTTGTAGAGAGGATTAGGGAATATGGGTGTACGTGTTTTGATTCTTGTGATGATTAGGGAATGATTAGTGAAAGAGATTAGGGTTAAGTATGGTTTAATTTTCACTAATTACTCTATACACCCTGAATTACTTTATTTTACACAATTACACCATCTCATAACAATTTCACAATTCCACCACCAAGTTCACATATTTGACAAGTCTTTCACAATTAACACATAACCATGCATAATCACACAATACACTTCATTGTATCAAAACGTTACAGTTCTATAGCCAATTACTTATTGAATTAAACAACTAAACAACACATGAACGTGCAATAAATGCGAAATAGGAATCTTGGAAATTCGAGTTGTCACACAAGGGACATGAGTGATAGATCTATTTGGGTGTTGCGAGCCCCACCCCTGGGCCAGATGTGGCCGAAGGTGGTGACTATGTCTTCCATCTGGAAGCCCGGTACAAAGTCTGCTAGGTTTGAGCCTTCCTGCACCATTGCACACATATTAATGACCTTGCAAATCATTAATTGATCTGTTCATAAAAGCTTTCATACCGGTTTACAAATACATACTTACACATGTTTACAAGGATTATTCATGCATACATACAAAACACATGAACTCGCTCAACTTTTGTTGATGTTTTCTGTCACACCCCGACCGCGTAAAACAACAAACCGCGGCGGAAACGTCGGGGAGCGGAGCGACAGAATTATTGTTTCACAACACATGGATTAATAGTTTCATTTTATTTAAATATAAACCACTTACATTGTCTTGAAATTTAAGATAAAACAACCCCACATCTTCTATCATTGTTATTAAGTCACTAAGGCCTCGTCCGATCCTAAGTGAGCATGCATCCAAGTAGCATTCAACATCATCAAACACCAACTGAAACATACGTAAAAATAAAGTCAGCAAAGAAATGCCGGTGAGCACATAGGTTTTGTGAGAGTGTCAGATTCATGGCTCGTATACATGTTAAAATACCTCGTTTGACTACATGACTCGGTAATTGAAAACCTTGTTTTGTAATATGTTTGTATTGTAATATGAATAACCAAATTAAACAAGTTAGTTATAGTTTATAGAACCTCGATGCCATGAATCTTAACCCAAAACATTTGTTTATGTAAACCAAATTGTAAATCGTTTTCGTAATAAAACTCTATGGTTTATATCATATTGTAAACATCGTTGCGTGTCATCGTTTAAAAATCGTTGGTCCAAGTGAACTAAATAACGCCACGGAATGTAATATGATAAAAGCACTTATATATAAGAAGTACAAGCGGCGTATCTACCATGCTTTTATTACATTACACCCGTCCCGTTACTTAATCACATACCAAAAACCAATCGTTCAATTCGTTTAACTTGTTTGTGTTATAAACCATCATTCAATCGTTCAAATCGTTCATATCGTTGAAATCGTTCCAATAGTTCAAATCGTTCAATCGTTCAAATCGTTCATGTTTTAATTGTGAAAACTAACTTTTGGTCGTCTAGTGAATACATTCAAACCTTTATAACTCGTCCATCGTTCAACTCGTGTTAACTTACACCAAAGGGTAAGTTAACAATCATCAGGTTCAGTCGTTACCCACATAACCCCCATACATAACCATGGCGGCAGTCCGATAACGGGATTTGTCAGATCCTATGGTACCATAACCTATTACTGGTCGGCTTGATCATTGTTAATGAATGTCATTCGTTATGTAAATACGTCCCAACAAGTTCGTTCACATTATCGAAATCGTTATGTTTAACATAAACCATAGTATTCGTTTTTGAAATCATCGAAATCGTTTAACACATATGTATCACCCCAAAATAATTGAAAACAGTAAAATAGGAGAACTATGTACTCACATTGAATTGCAAATTATCCTCGATTTAAATGAACTAACAAAGCTCGGGCAAACCAAGGAAATCAAGTAGTACCTAGTAATCGGATCGCTAAGTTAATAAATCGACACCTAATCGGAAGATCGGGTAGAATGAGGTCTCGTAAACCAAATGAGTATTGGAACTCATGTGATATGGTTTAACAAAGCCTACATTCTAAATCGGAACCTATCCAAAGTGCTTACGACCCGTCAAGGTAGTCTACGCTACTTTAACGTGTCGTTCGCGCAAATGCGCGTTCGAGACGCCTAACTAGTCCTATGACAAGTATTATATGCCCTAACATGTTTAAATATGTTGCATAATCAGTTGAAGTTACAAAAGTTAGGTTACATATGCTTAAATTCAAATTATGCATGAAAAGGGCATTTTGGTCATTTTCCTAAGGCATATAACTACCTATCATACAACTAATTAAACTAACTGACCATAAGGTATAACCTCGGAAGGTTATTCCCTATACAACTATGGTCACAAAAAATGCTTGGTCGGATCCTAACGATCGACAAAACGGGTCGGGTTCGAAAGTCTAAGCAGTTGTCAAGACCGCTTGACTTACGACTCTATACAAGCACTAGACTAAAAGTGACGAGTTAAACATGTTAAAACATGTTTAACTAAGTTAGAAAACAGGTTTGATATCAAAACAAAGTGTTTTGATACCCGAAAATAGTTTCGTCGCAAAATGCGCGTAATCGGCATTTTGACCGAAACTTTGACTCGTCACTTCGACTAATCAACGTGGTAATCAGTAGGTATAGTCACAAGGGACTATAACCATCGTGATTACGCTCACGTTGCAAAGCTCGAACGAACTTTGACTTGACGAATTTGTGGTCAAAACCGAAAGTCAAACGATAGTCAAACTATTTGACTTTCAGCCTGTAATGGCTGAAAATAAAGAATTAGCCATGAAAGAGGACTTACAAAGCTCTAATGGCTGAAAGAAATGAACTAGAACTCAGGTAGAAGGTATCCAAAGATGGTATCCTTCACTTAGAGTCCAAGAGATGGAATGAGCAATGAAATGGGCAGAAATTGATGGGTATTTATAGTTGAATTGGGCCTCCAAGATGATGCCAAGTGTATGATGTGTTGCCCAAGCAAGCATAGGATCATAACAAGTGTTTGGATAGGATTAAAACCACCCAAAATCCATAGAAAAATACCCATAAGATGATAAACAAGGTTCAAAAACAAGTGCAGGTTGCTGAATTGAGAATTCTCTCTCTGGGCTGCCCTCGCGTCACGCCACCACACAGGGGGTACCCTGTCACGTGACGCCACCACCCACCTGATCCAGAACTTTCACAAATTGGTAAGAATGGTCCCTACAGCATGTTTAAGCCATGTTCGACGCGTTTAAACCCCGTTAAGCCAATTTCAAGGCTCTACAATGATGTTAAAGCATAGGGGACATGAAATATTCTTGGAAATATCTTGGATGTCGATTCGTTTGGTCATACGGTCAAGTTATTCGGTTAATTACGACGAAACACGAAGGGACGCGAAAAACGATCCAAATTGCGTGACGAATGGAATTTTTGCATTCCTATCACTAAAATAAAATATTTTAATGATTTACAAAAATTTTTGGATGTCCGGATATGTTCAGAACGTAAGATATGCGCGTAAATGCAAACTTATGCACTTTTTGACGCTTTTAGTCCCTGTTTGATCAAATAAGTTTATTTTCGCATACCAAACCCCTCAAAGCCTATTTTAAAGCTATGTATAGGATATTTATGGTATGTTTAACTTATGATCATGTTCCGGAGTGTACGTTACTATACGAATCAGCAGACTTTTGCAGTTTGACGCGTATAGTCCCTGTGAGCGAATAAACTTGTTTTAGCCATACCAAACCCTTCAAAACTTATTTCTAAGTTATGTAAAGGTTATTTAAGGTATGTTAAGATTATGTTGATGTTCCGGAGTGTTTGTCGTGTTAAACTTATTACGTTTACGCATTAGTTTGCGTATAATTTTTTAGAAAGCGATTTAGAGTTTGAAATCGAACAAGAATTGAGATGAGAAATTGTCAAACACAAATACACAAATATTGACCCCAAAACACATCGTTGCATTGATAATTGATATTGTTTTATATCATACATCGTTTACATATCACAAATGTCACATTTTTAAACTACATGTATTTCAGGGAATTGATAATGGATCTGGCGGGCGTTCAAGGTGTCAAGTCGTGTCTACAATAAACGATGTCATCCAGTATTGAAGGGTTTGAATTGTGTATTTTATCTTGGATGAGATACATGGTTCAAAACCTTGTTTTATTAGTGTCTTTTGTTAAAGTCCATTCTAGAACTTAAAACTTTGGTTGGTTGTATTTGAACTCAAAGTCGTTGTATGGTGTTAAACAATATGGGTTGTATTATTTTGAATCTTATTTATGGATGAACATCGTGGTTTCTATCATATAGTTGTTTGTTATGGTTGAATGCAATGATATTAAGCAAGTCACACGTAACACGCTTTCGCAAAAGTCAGGGTGTAACACTGGATCTGACAAGATGTACCAAGACTTGAAGGATTTTTATTGGTGGCCCAAGATGAAAGCCGATATTGCTACATATGTGGGTAACTATCTTACTTGTGCTAAAGTTAAGACGGAGTACCAGAAACCACCAGGCTGCTACAATAACCTAAGATTCTCGTGTGGAAGTGGGAGCAGATCTCAATGTATTTCATTACAAAGCTATTGAGAACCCCAAGAGGACACAATATGACTTGGGTGATTTTTAATCAACTCACAAAGTCTGCACATTTCTTACCGATCAGTGAGAAAGATAACACGAAGAAGTTAGCAGAGATATATCTCAAGGAGCTTGTGGCACGTCATGGAGTGCCTGTTTCTATCAAATCCGACCGAGATAGTTGATGTGTGTCAGTGTGTATATGTTTTAGATGTATATTTTAAGCCCTTTTTACACTTTTAGCCAAGTTTTAAATTTATAAAACACGATATTCACTAACACTAAACACACATATGGGCAAGTGCACCCATCGTGGACGTAGTATAGTGTTGGTAAGATACCGAGGTCGTCCAAGGACACAAGAGCTTTTAGTACCGGTTTATCCTCAACGTCTAACCAAATCAAAATGTTAGAAAAGATTTTTAAACTAAGAAAATAAAAACTAACTAAATGCTGAAAAATAAAATAAAAATAATAACAGATAGACAAGATGAATCACTTGGATCCGACTCGTGTATTAGTATAACCTTTGATTATTTTCGCACTTTTGCACTTGTTTAAGAGATTATCTTAGTTATTGTAGTAGGCCCCTCTTTTGAAGGCGACGTTACCCTCAACCCAGTAGTTTGAGTCAGCAAGGATACAATCCTAAAGGGTCGGATTATTGAAAGACAATGAATTAAGTTATTAATGCAAATTATGGTAGGCCCCTCTTTTGGAGGTGACGTTACCCTCGACTAAGTAGTCTGAGTCAGCAGGGATACAGTCCTAAATAGTCGGGTTATAGTATTAATAGTAGTTAACTTATGAGGGGGTAAAGAGTTTGGATCCCCGCCATCCAATACCTATGGGTATTGAAGGAGATCCTACTAAATTTGACCCAGGTCCCTTGCAGGACCTCTAAACGCTGAACAAGGGCAAGACCCTTACCAAACCGTTCCCTTAACCCCTGACCAGGTAGCCAACATACCTCCATATAGACCGTGGAGATATGAATGGTGAAAATCTTTTATTTTATATAGATAGTAAAATAATGCCAAGACACCACGGACAAACGATAAGGAAGAATCACCTTCAACATAAGCAACTAGTTATTAAAGTCATTAATACAAAACCAAATAAAAAGTGCAAAAGATTAAAAATAAAAAGTATTATTGTGACAACTGTGTTCTGTAAGCGTCGTATAATTTAAAACAATGTGAATTATCAATAAAACAATGTGCTTTGGTGTTATTATGTGTGTATTTATGTTTGATGATTTTACAATTTGATTCGACTCCGATTTCAAGCTTTAAATCGCTTTCTAGAGGGTTATATGCAAAACTGGTGCATAAACGCAATCAGTTTAACGCAACGTACACTCCGGAACTATGACGTAAGCTTAACATACCTTAAATATCCTTTACATAACTTAGAAATAAGTTCCAAAGGATTCTGTATGGCAAAAACATGTTCATTTGAACTAAAGGACTATTTACGACAAAACTGCGAAACTAACGCTGGTAACCGCCCGGATAATATTTAAATCCCAAAAATATTCTGTTATGATTAAAAACTTTATTTTTATCAGGTCCGTGTTGAAAAATGAATTAAAACGCCTAAAAACGCTAATTTTTCAAGTTTAAGCGCGTACCGCGTGTTTCTGCGCGACACAGTGCTTCTACTGCAAAACGCAGACAACGCAGCCAGTCTTGGCAACTGAAATTTTATTCCAACAATATTTTGGTAGGTTTATTTTTGTAGAGTAATAAAAATAATTTAGAACGCCATAAATCGGGATTTAAACGCTAGATAAAATACCCGGTATCTAGTTAAACACCCGTTTTAGCCTACATATGGCATATTTATATAAAAATTTACACATGGACCCCCTCCCCCATCAAAATTTCGGCCATATCAAGAGGGACCCACCAAATTTCTTGATAGATGTTGAAATGATTACATTTGATCTTTCTTGGATTCCTTGAGATTTTTGTAATCATGGAAGATCTTGTTAGATTCCTTTTTTTGCCTATAAATACCACCATACTCCCCACAACACTTCACTCAACAATCACCTCTCTCTCTCCTCCCTCCCAACCGTCCCCCATCTCTCTCTCTCCATCTTCAAACCTTCAAACTCTTGTTCTTCATGTTCATCACTATTTCTAGCAACCTTCAAGTGGTGTGAAGATTCAAGGGTGATCTCAAGGTGTTCTCTAGTGATTCAAGCTTCCCATCATCTTCACACTAGAATTTCTACCCTAGCCTTGTGCTAGTAGTAAGTCCCTTCACACCATTGTTTCATCTTGTTCCTTGTTATGATGACGATAATCAAGTAACACAAGAAAATGAACACTAAAAAGATGAACATGAAATCCTGCATAAAAACCCTATATAAAAAGTTTGTAAGAAGTTGAAATCTGGTTGGTTTAGGGTTGGTTAAAGCATGATTGAGGTTTGAACATTAAATCATCAATAAACCATGGTTAGGGTCTTCGTTGATGCGTTTTAGTAACTTCTACCATGTAAACAGCTTGTTGAATTGTATTTCCAGCCAACTTCAACAGGCTGTAACGGGGTCATTTTAAGTCAAAAAACGGAATTTCTAAAGCCTAAAATGAGTGTTTTGGAATAACTAAGCAAATGGCACTGGAATCATAATTTTTCGAGACCGTTTACTATTTTTAAAAGGTTATTTTTGGACAGCAACTCAAGCTGCATTTTTATTGCAGAAAAAGTATGACATTTTCGGAGTCACAACTTAAAACCTGGATAAAATCAACCCATGAAATTTTTACAGTAGATGGACACCGTTGTCAGGACGACCCTCCAACTGGAATTTCGTCAAACGGACTTACGGTTGATTTTTAGCGAATATTTCCGTAAACTGCGATCAGAAGGTAGCAAATCTGATTGCAGTCGAGAAAATGATTTTTTATAAAATATGGGTAACGAATTGGACTTTGATATTTTTACACAATAAATTTTGGAACATATGTCATATTCTGTAAAAATTTGGTGATTTTTAGAAAGGGTTAACTATTTTATAAAAATCCTCGAAAACAGTCCGGTTTCGAGTTATAAAGCTGAAATGAAGTATGCAACGTTTTGTTTGTCGATATGTCGGTTTGGTGATTGAAAATGAACTATTGGTTTTATATAAAAGAAAATGATATGCTATTAAAGCATGGACACCTCTATTTACAGAGGATACTCTGCCGAAATTTTCCGAAAATCCAACACTTAGTAAATATATTCTAGACAAAAGTTTACTAGAACATTGAATGAACAAATATCCCAACATGTCATATGATTAAGTTAAAACATTAACTATTTTAACAAATAATTACCACACGGAACAATATAAGAAACGTGACCCAAAATACTAAACTCTAAGCCAAGGCACGACCCGCTCGTCTAATAGACATTAGTACGTTGTAGGTTGTCGTGTAGCGGACAGGGTTTGAGATTCGATTCAAGACGCACTGCTGTGAGTACATAGATCCCCTCTCTTACTGTTTTCCAATGTTTGGGGTGAAACACATGTGCCTACTTGTTACTTTCATGCTTTCCTATTTTCATGTCATATACTTGCTATGTTCATTAGAACACTTATAGTACATGATTTACATTATATTGTTTTGCTATGTATGTTTACTTAGCATACTTAGTACATTGTTTTCATATAACATGCTTACATTTGGTATAACATTTGGTTTGTGCAAACGGGACTTATATACGTTCATTAACATTAGCTACGCCGCTCGGTAGTAAGTAATGGTACCATAGGACTTGACAAATCCCGTTCCTGACATCCTAGGTTTGTTTGGGTGTAAGGAATGACCGAATCCGAAAACATTTCTTTTGATAACCTTGACTTAGGGTTATCCGTCTGTCTCAAGGCTTGAATGTATGCGTTTAACTTACCACATAAGTGTTAGTATCAATTAAACATGCATTTACTTTGCAAAACATAACTTTTTGATATATTCAAAATACTTTGTTTTGTACATTGTTACATTTGGTTTAGGTGACGACACTTTGCTTACCATACATAACATTTGTTGACTACTTTTGGACTTGTACATTTTACACAACAACATATTTTTCAAGACTTTGGTTTACAAAATAGTCTGTTTTATACAAACTCATATTACTTGGTTATTCATTTAACCATATATTATTCTTTCATTTATACACATCTTCTGATCTTATCGCTTTTCAAATAATTTACGAAACAAAACAATTTACAAGGTTCATGACAAAATTTTATTAAACATTTTCTTAAAACTTAAGTCATGAATCCAATTTTCATAAAACCTATGTATCTCACAGGCATTTTTATGCTGACGTACCTATTTTCACATGTGTTTTCAGGAGCTGTTGCTTAGGATGTTCGTGACACACTAGGGCGGACCTATGCCTTAGAGACTAAAATAAAGATGGAACTAGTTTAATTATGTGATGAACACTTTGTTTCAGTTAATTTAAGACTATGTAACCTTTGCTTGATGAATAAAACATAACTTTTAATTACCATGGTTGTGAAACAATAATTCTGTTACAACACTCCCCGACGTATCCGCCACGATTTGTTGTTTTACGTGGTCGGGGTGTGACAATTATACTAAACACTTGTCTTCACCAAGTGATGTAAGAGACTTAGGCAAACATGGCCTTGATTGTCAAGAACTCTTACGATCAATCTTGGATCCCGAGACGACTCACACACTCTATGATGGACAATGGATGATGGTGGTGTATGATGGTGTTATGGTGGTGGTGGGTGGTGGATGAAGTGTGAGAGAGGTGGTGTGCCAAGGGATGAGTTGCAATGAAGCCAAGCACTCCTATTTATAGGCTGAACAGAAGCCTGGGCACGGCCCCGTGTCCGCTGCACACGGCCCCGTGCCCGTCTGACAATCTCTCTCCTCATTAATTGTAATTCGCAATTACAATTAATGCGCCTGCAGTACTTTCTCCACGCCCCCGTGTTCACTGGGCACGGCCCCGTGGTGGGCAATGGAAGCTTCTATAGGTTTGTCTTTTCTGCTGCTTCTTGGGCACGGCCCCGTGCTGGCTGAGCATGGGACGTGTTCAGTCTTCTGCCTTCTCTGTTTTGCTTGGGAGGATGCTGTCGAGGGGTCGGGCAATCCACTTATGTTCTTTTTCTTGTATTTATGTTAGATTTAGCTGCCTTTTTGCTTCTTTTGTTAATTTGAGCTCATTTAATCCTGAAAATACAAAAGGAAGACAAAAACACTCTTTTTCCAACATTAGTACTTAAAAGGGGTTAGTTTTATGCCTCATTTGATGTAATTTATATGTTTCATTTTACACACATCAATGGTCAATTTGTGTCGATAATCTGGCAAACGTTTCAGCAAGCTTTTGGATCTCAGCTGAACCTTAGCACAACCTTTCACCCTCAGACGGACGACCAGAGTGAGCGAACGATACAGACTTAGGAAGATATGCTACGTGCTTGTGTGATGGACTTTGGTGGAAGTTGGGATACTCACTTGCCTTTAGTGGAGTTTTCCTACAATAATAGTTATCACACCAGCATCCAGGCCGCCCCGTTTGAAGCCTTATATGGACGTAAGTGTCAGTCCCCGTTGTGTTGGGCGGTGACCGAAGATAAACAAATTATTGGCCCAGAGTTGGTTCAGGAAACAACAGACAAGATTACTCAGATACGTGATCGTATCAAGTCAGCACGTGATAGACAGAAGAGTTACGCCGACAAGCGGCGGAAACCGTTGGAATTTGAGGTTGGTGATCTGGTTCTACTAAAAGTCTCGCCTTGGAAAGGCGTGGTACGGTTTGGTAAACATGGAAAGTTAAACCCACGGTACATTGGTCCCTTTGAGATTCTGAAGAGAATCGGAACCGTTGCATATAAGTTGAAACTCCCAGAGGAACTTAGCAGTGTTCACAACACGGAGAAGTCGTATTAAACTTGTCAAAGTCCGTTGGAATTCACGTCATGGCCCAGAGTTTACTTGGGAGCATGAAGACCAAATCAAGTCAAAGTATCCGCATTTGCATCACAACTCCCCTGCAACCGGTAACACAGCTTGAATTTCGAGACGAAATTCTTTTAACGGGGGGAGAATGTGACAACTGGCACTTTTCCATGTATTTCCGTACAATATGCCCAGTAATGTATCCTTTATGAATGTGCATGATTGAATTAATGAGATGAATGATTTCCTGTTTACTTTCAAAGACATACGAATACATTGCATGTTGCATGATTGCTTATCATTATTAAATGTAACCCGGAATAATTCAATCAGAGCACAAGACGAAACTAGTACAATGATCAGATAAACTAGAAGTACTGTCAGGAGTTCAGTACTCAGACAGACATGTTGTTAGAACACAGAGTGAGCCCCAGAACCAAGATTTACACTAGAACACTACGTAGGAAAGTAGGGTTATGAAACTGCCTTCTGAGTGACGATTTAAGCATCAAAAAGTGCCCGAAACTCATCCAAACTGCAAAATTCCGCAGAAAACAGCAAAATTCTGCAGAAAACAGCAAAATTCAGCATTTAAACACCAAAATATAATGCAGAAATATGGTATAAGTGTCCAGAATAACTTGATAAGTGTCGGAAATGAAAACTGTCATAAAAGGTACCTCATAGCACACTAAACTGCGCAATTTAGCACCTTAACAAACCGGTAACCAAACGAACAACACACTACCCAAAACACCAAAATTTAACTAGAAGCATTGTTTTAATGTTACAAAGCTAGTTATCATATTACATCTTATAACACCTAAACACACTAAACCCCTAAACTTAAACACTTAAGATGTAACTAGATAGTTAACTTACCTTTGAAATCCAACTAAAGACCCCCCCCCCAGCCTTGACGGTTACAATAGGGGTCCCACCCCATGATTTTCTTTGATTATTTTATATGATTTGTTGTTTAGATATGAAACACATTAACCATTGTCTAAACTCTTGTTGGAAGAAAGTTCTTATAAACCACTAAACATAAACACTCATCATTCTAACACATTCAAACCAACAAAAACTCTTCTTCTCCCTCACTAAACTCACGGCCCAACACACCCTCCTCTCATCTTCATCTTTCAAGCAATTTCTAAGCAATCAAAGGTGTTCATAAGGTGTCTCAAGCGTAGTTAGGAAGGTTGGAAGCAAGGAGATTGGAAGGACCTTCTTGGAGAGCTATTAACCACTTCATTTCTTCATTATCTTCCATCTTATTCTCCCCTAGCCATAGTGCTAGTAGTAAGCTTCTTTGATCTTGTTTTTACTCTTAATTTTACCAGTTAAAGTATGAAGTAACATGATAATCTAAAGAACCTCATCAAAACAAGAACATGAACATAAAGCTTGTAATCATGAAAATCTATGATGTTTAAGTGTATGTAGTGAACTTGTTTGTTGATTACTTGCATAAATGGTGTAGATCACCACATGAAGCTTGCTAGATGATGACTTAAAACATGATCTAGCAAGTATGAGGATGATACTTGAAAAATCTAAGTTGATCATCCTTTATGTAAAGAATGAACTTGAAGATGGACTTAATTTTGTGTAGGATGATTAATCCTACAAGATGCAAGTCTTGAAAATATAAGATTTAAAAAAAAAAAAGTTCAAGAAACTAAAGTTTACAATAAAATTTAACATGTTTTGGTTTTGAAAGAAAATAACCATGGTTTAAGTGTTAAAATAAAGCTAGTAAAGTGTATGGAACATGAAGGAATCAAGAAGATCAATTTTCGTAGAAGTG
Organism: Helianthus annuus; assembly: GCF_002127325.2. Classification (NCBI taxonomy): domain Eukaryota; kingdom Viridiplantae; phylum Streptophyta; class Magnoliopsida; order Asterales; family Asteraceae; genus Helianthus; species Helianthus annuus. The sequence goes on from NC_035440.2 coordinate 152,870,256, forward strand.
TCTTACAAGTTGTAAAGGATGAAAATTCATAAGAATGAGTTTTATGAAACAAAAACCATGGATTTAGTGTTATTAAACCTTATTAAACATGTTAAAATACTACAAGGTTTTGTTAAACTTCAAGTTCATATCATCTCATAAAATTGCATGATTATGGCTTATGGTAAGTTGTATGATAAATGTTGATGAATGGTGATGAATTTTTGAAAGAAAATGATATGCTAATAAGCATGGAAACCTCCATTTTCAAGGGAAACTATGGCAAAATATTTGTAAAAATTCAACACTTATAAAAATATTTCTAAACAAGTGTTACAAGTAATTTTGATCATGGTTTTAATATAAAAATTTGCCATAATTTTTGTTATAACAACTACAAGTATTGGAGGTTGATTTTTAATAATAAAAATGAGTAAGTATATATTTAGAAGTCACAAAAATTATATGCTACATGTATATTGTTTGTATTAGTTATATTAAAATTAGGGACTTGGTAATAATATATCACACCAAAATACTAAAAATTGTAATTCAAGATATTACAAAAATCACAAGAAAATAAATATATAACTTATACACAAATATTGGACAATTCGGACAATGAACACTTTGGACTATATATGTATATTCCGGAAATAAATTCGTATCTTGACAAATTTGGTAAACGGTATTTTTGAAACCGAACAAACGACAAAGTATGAATTTTTGCAACTATTATAAAATATATCATACTTTGTCAAGATATAAAATATATTATTTTTGAAGTGGAAGAAAATATATATTTTCCTAAACAACTCAAAAATATATTATTTTGGTGAAAACTAAAAATATATATTTTTCTAACTTTAATCTTAAAAATATGTTATTTTTAAGATATATGTGAAAGTATACATATATTACCAAATAAAATATATAGATATTTTTCTATAAAGACCTCTTAAAATATATGTATTTTAAGAATGTGAAGTTGGTAATTTTTAATTGTACGAAAACAATATTCCGGAAAATTATATATAAATTAAGTATAGAATACTTAATAAACACAAGAAAATACGTATTCTTATACGTATAAATACATACCGTCATACACTACCAATACTTGGCATAATACGCAAATACAAGTATACCTATACTTGGAAAATATATATGTGAGAACCATATGACAAAACAAGTTAAAAATATATTATTTCTAACAATATTCCAAATAATTGGATGGAAATAATTTAAGTTAAAATATCCTTATTTTAACTAATATTTATATAGTTTGGAATTATATAATTATATAAACAACCTACACCAAGAGTGTAACTCAAAGTATACCAAAGTTCCAAAATAAGTCTTAATAAATAAATAAGGCTAAGAGTCGTTACACGACCTAAACGTCTAATAAAACATAGCACGTGTGTAGGTAGTGGTACGACCCGTGAAGAGGAACTTTGAGTACACGAGATAGCTGACGCTAACTAGTGAGTTCATGTCCCCCTTTTCTTTTAACTGTTTTCGGATTTATAACTGTCGGGGGTTGAATACATGTTTCAAAGGTTTCAATGGTATGGTTTAGCTAAGGAATGAACTGTTAGATCACGTGGATGGGTATATCTCTCCTAAGTGCCATTAATCTAGTTAAGACCGAGGGGCAGAAGTAGTAGATCTATCGGGTGTAGCGAGGCCCACCCATGGGTCCTTGTGTGGCCGCATGTGGTGACTATGTCATTCCCGCCGGAAGGACCGGAGGAAATTTGCTAGGTTTGAGCACTTCCTACGCACCACATATATTAATGTCCTTGCAAAACATTAATGATCTGTTCATAGACGCTTTACATACCGGTTATCAAAGGAATACTCTCAAATGTTTACAAGTTTATTTGGAACTCATACAAAAACACATGAACTTGCTCAACTTTTATTGATGTTTTCAAAATTATATATATTTCAGGAAACAAGATGGATTTTGGGCGTTGGTGTTGTTTTCAAGTCGTAAATTTCAAGTTTAGATGTCATCCACTTTTGAGGGTTTAATTCGTGTATCCCATCCTTGATGAGATGTAGAATGCAAAGCCTCGTGAAATTAGTCTTTCGTTAAACAAGTCTTATATGTGGAGCTTGAATCTGATGATGGTTTGTAACTTAAACAACTTATGTTTTGTAATGTTTTAAACTTATGAATGGATGGACATCGTTATTTCAGTCATGTGGTTGTTTATTATGATCGAATGCAATGAAAACAGATTAGATCACACGTATACGCTTCAGCAAAAGTCAGGGTGTGACACTATCCGCCTACAATCATCATCTGGAAATGTTTTGAAAGAATTGATTGTATTATTGTCAATTTATGAATTTAATAGGAGACTTTCTGGTTTGTGTTTTCTACAAGGAAATGTCTTGAAAATTTCCAAGAATTAAAGTGTTAGATGACATTATTTATGAAGTTACGACTAGGTTTCTGTTTATATCCAATGTATATTGTGACATTTGCACACTTTCAATCTTTATACAATTCTAAACATTGTTGTATTTAATAATATCTTGTGTTTTATTTGCGGGAATGTATAATTATTAATCATTATACAATCCCGGACATTTTTATTCAATAAAATCTTGTATTTTATTGGTAAGAATGCAGGATTTTCAATCGTTGCACAATTTCGATCATTTTCGTGTTCGATAAAGTTTTATACTTTATTTGCGAAATGCGTAACCGTACGAGCGAACAAACCGACATCCACGACATTTCTGGACAAAATCCATGTTACATATGCCTTAACACCTTTATATAACCTAAATATTGGGTTAAGGGGGGTTTATTATCCCTTGCGATTGCACCTTCTGATTACCACGTTACTAGGCGAAGTGACGAGTCAAAGTTTTTATTTATTAAAAGTCAAAGATGCGCATAAGTGCATTTTACGACGAAACTGTTTTCAGGTTTTAAAACTCAAACTTTTGACACCAAATCAGTTTTATAACTTAATTAGACATGTTCCAACATATCTAAATCGTCATTTCTAGTTTAGTGCTTTTATTTGGGTCGTAAGTTGAGCGGTTTGACCACCGCTTTGACTTTTGAAACCGACCCGTTTGGTCGATCTTAGGATTAGACCAAGCGCATTTTTATGACCATAGTCATATAGGGAATAACCCTCTGAGGTTATACCTTATGGTCATAAAGTTTGGTTAGTTATATGATGAGTCGCTTTTATGTTCTTTTAAATTGACCATATTACCCTTTTTGCGCATAATTTGGTTTTAAGCATATGTAACCAAAGTTTTGACATCTAAACTGATGTTATAACATAATCAAACTTGTTTTGGCATGTAAGACTCATCATAGGACATATTTGACCATGCGATCTTGTAATTACACTTATAACCCATTAAAGTAGCGTAAAATACTTTAACGAGTCAAAAGCACTTAGGATCCCTTTCAAATCAGAATGTTAAGTTTGTTAAACCATATCCTATGAGTCCCAACACTCGTTTGATTTATAAAAATTCATTCTATCCAATCCTCCGATTAAAGTCTCATCACTAACATAGTTATCCGACACATTAGGACACACTTGAACTTTGTTTACTCTGTCGCAGCCCCCGACCCCTACCCCGAGAGCGGGAGCCGCTAACCAGTCAAGTGGTATTGGTATTTGTTAATTTGGCAGTGGAAATGAGAAATCGGGATCGTAGTTAGGAAATAATTTCAGAGTTTCAAAACACCAAACTTTTATAAATAAATGGGATAAAACCCATGTTCCATTGATAATATATTTATAGGGATAAACCCTAGTTGCTGAAAACATAAACTTTTATTGAGGTAACTTTTATAGCCACTTCTTTAAGTCTTCAGTGCTCCATGGCTGGCTTCTTATAGCTTCACGTTAAGTTACCTGAAACGCGTTTTAAAAAGATTTTATCAGCAAGAAATACTGGCGAGTGCATCCCAGTTTAATCAAAACAAGCTTTTATAACTTTAGAGTATTGAGAGCAATTACAATGTTTATATCTACCAATATACTCATTCAGTATTTGTCATGTTGACAGTTCCATGATCATGGTCATATTACTATTGGCTAACTCGTTGTCCAATATTAACGCTTTACTAGTAGTGTATACAAAACCCCACATACCGGAAGCAATTGTAGAATACAAACACTCAATCACTGTAAGTATAACTGAAAATATTTGAGGTTTTGTAAAAACAGTTTGGTAGAAAAAGAGAATGACTCACTTTGTTGTAAACTTAGGTGTTTTTATAGCTTCCTGTTGCTTTTCCTGATTATTTTCTATTAAAAACAGACAATGCACACGTGTTAGTAAGATAACCCAGGTCACTTAGCCATACAACATGAGAGAGAACTCCAACGAACTTGGTCAGGCAGAGCCTCGACATGCGTTACAGAGCCCTAATCAATCGGGTAGTTTAACGAATTAGTTATCAGGGTTAAATTACTTACAACGAGGCAGAGCTTCGTGTTTTAGGGGTATAATACCGAGCTATTATACTTGCACTATAGGGACAGAGAGAAAGAAGAAATGAACGAGTTAAGATTGAAGCTGAAAAGCTCAATTTATAGGCTGATCCCGGGTTCGCTCATGCCCCGCGACCCACTGATCTCTCTCTCTCTCTCTCTCTCTCTCTCTCTCTCTCTCTCTCTCTCTCTCTCTCTCTCTCTCTCTCTCTCGAGCGCGCGCGCGCGTCCTGCGAGAGACCCTAGCTAGAGTTTAGACTTGGCAGCTCATGATGTAGGTTTGACACGAGATAGGACACGTGTCAAAATTATGTGTCCGGCAAGTAAAGGGTCTCGCGCCCCGCGAAGCACACGGCCAAGTTGGTCGCGGCCTGCGAGCGCCCTAAAATTCTTATTTTATTTGATTTTTAATGATATTAAGGTTATACGTGTATGGTTCTCGTATATGGGGTGTATTTAGGGCGTTTTTCAGGGGTTGTTATATCCTCCCCACCTTGATTTAAATCTCGTCCTCGAGATTCACTAGAATAGGTGGATATTTCTGTTGCATTTCTGACTCGAGCTCCCATGTATATTCTGGTCCTCTCTTTGAATCCCATTTCACTTTGACCAGAACTAATCTCTTGTGCTTGAGATTCTTGATCTTTCTATCTTCGATCTAATGTGGTTTCTCTACAAACTTAAGTTTCTCATTTACCTCTATGTCCTGAAGAGGTACAGTATGATTCATCTGCTAAGCACTTCTTGAGATTACATATATGAAAAACCTCATGTATTCCTACCATATCATCTGGAAATTGTAGGCCGAATCATCAGAGACATGAAATCACATTACTGTAATGAAAAGGTTGGGTTCTCGAGTGATATGGGTGATGAGTGGAGCTCCCAGACAGCGAGGGAGCTAGCGAGAATGCAAGGCGGCCTCAATTAAGCTTCTTCCTTCTAAAAGAATTCTCCTTTCTCTCATACTGTCTACAGTACACTCGTTCCTGTCCTTGCGATAGGTCTTCCTATAGATATAACCGTTCAAGCGGAAGACTAATCAGACTTTTTCTCGTCGAACGGTCGATTCTCTAAGAGAGTTTTCACAGCCGAGTCTGTCAAAGAGCTTGCCTTAGGTAAGCATTCAAAAGTAGTCTCCTTTCACGACCACAAGCTACTGGTCCTATTCTTTTGATAATCTCAAAAGGTCCAACATACCTTGGGCTTAGCTTTCCTCTTTTAATGAATCTGACAACTCCTTTCCATGGAGAAACTTTTAATAATACCTTATCTCCAACTTGAAATTCCAATGGTTTTCGTCTGTTATCTGCACAACTCTTTTGATAATCTCGTGCTGCTTTTAGTCTTTCCTTGACTTGAATTATTTTGTCAGTTGTTTCTTGCACTATCGCTGGTCCAGATAGTTGCTTTTCTCCAATCTCTGCCCAAGAGACTGGAGTTCGGCATTTTCGTCCATAGAGGGCTTCAAATGGTGTAGCTTTAATGCTGGTATGATAGCTGTTGTTGTGGGAAAATTCTATTAATGGTAAATGATCGTCCCAACTTCCTCCAAAGTCAATTACACAGACTCTAAGCATATCTTCCATTGTCTGAATTGTCTTTTCGCTTTGTCCGTCCGTTTGAGGATGATAAGCTGTGCTTAGATTCAACCTGGTTCCCATTGCTTTTTGGAAACTTGTCCAAATGAGATGTAAAACGGCTATCTCTGTCAGACACAATGGATAAATATGTTACAAGGCACAAATTGTAGATATATTGTATAGAAACGGGTGTGATAATGGATATAACATAAAAAGGGTCACCGATAAAATTGTTCAAGTACGCAAAAATCTTAATATATATATATATATATATATAGGTAAGGATACAAATTCCCTAATCGTACATTACATACGCGACTTGATTGGTCGTACACGTGTCCTGATTCGTTTTTCTTTGATAAGGTTAAATCCGACAATTAATTCAATCATCTGAGGGCAAATTCGTCTCTTCATCCAATCAGCAAGAAGTTTGTTACACTAATATCCCGGTAATTATTATTCGAATCGGTTTCAAATTTTTCATAATTCTCAAATTGCAGTTTTCGTTCTTCTGCTTTTGGGTTTGATTCAATTGTTTTTTTTTTCGATGGATCCACAGAGCAGCACCGGACGAACCACAGATGTTGATTTTGAAGAAGTTCGACCGATCGGTGATCATGCACAATTATCTGCGTATCAGAGAGTTTCGATTGAGGATGTTTTAAATCCAGAACCTACAAATCCAAATCGAAATGCAAGTACAAGTGGTGTAAATGAGTGTTCTAATGGTAATTATGTTAATTCAGATATTTAAATTGTTTGTAGACTTGTTTTGTTTAATTGTAGCAATGATTTTGCATTGTTGTATCTGTTTTTGAAGTTTGAATGTTGAGTATATTTGATATGAAAGCAACATGTATAAGTTCGCATGTTATGAGTCTTGTAATTCGCATGTGATGATTTGATATAATACTGGTTGAGTATATTCTAAATACTGGTTTTCGCATGTTATAATATAATAAATCGCATGTGTAAAACATATTTATCAAAATCATCATTTTCGCATGTTATGGTTCATAAAAATCGCACGTGTTGTGTATTCTTATGATGAAATTATGCAGTTATTAATATATCACATGTAACGAGTCCGATAATTTGCATGTGTTTTTGTTTTTTTGATTTGGTTTATGTAGATGAAAGGGTTTACACTCCGGAGGTTCAAGCATCAGCTACACCTGTGGTTGGAATGCAATTTATCTCTATTGAACAAGCATATGCGTTTTACCAATCATATGCTAAGTTAGCTGGTTTTTCTATTCGGAAAGGTGGTGAAGTACAAAGTGGTGGTATAATCAAAACTAAGTATTTTGTTTGTTCTAAAGAGGGACATAAGCCATTGTGTGTTGACGATCATTATTTGAAGTCAAAAAAGTCATCCAAATCAAGGAACAGGGGGACCATTAGAACTGGATGCAAAGATCAACTAATGATTTGCACGGTTGATGGTAGATTATATACAATAAAGAGATTTGTTGATGGGCATAATCATAAGTTTGTATGTCCACATGATATTCATATGCTGCCAGCGTACAGACAATTGTCAGATGCCCAGGAGGAGATGATATGGGAACTAGGCACTTTAAACCTTGGTCCTGTCAAAGCTTTCCATATAATGAGGAAACGTTACGGTGGTTTCAAGAACGTTGGTGCCACGGTTGATGATTACAAAAATTTTAGGAATCGAATTAACAGCTATATGGGAGAATATGATGCTGACATGGTGATTAATAGGTTGACCGACAAAAACAGTATTTAGCTGATTATTCGTTTGAATATTCTGTCGATGATGACAAACGGTTAACTGGTTTGTTCTGGGCCGATGGGTTGTGCAAGCGTAACTATATGGAGTTCGGGGATGTGATATCGTTTGATGCAACTTTCAAGACAAATAGGTAAGTGTTACATAAAATGGGTTTTATTTATTTTCGCATGTTCTATGATTTCCTAAACTTTGCAATATCGCATGTTAATATACATTGAAGAGATGGTGTTGAATATATCGCATGTTATACTGTTTGTTTTCGCATGTGATATTTTGTCTATTTCGCATGATACAATGTGTTTTTCACATGTGTTTGTTCAGGTACAAGATGGTGTTTGCTCCGTTCACTAGGATTGACAATCACGGTCGAAATGTAACCCTTGGAGCTGGGTTGTTGGCATTGGAGAGCATTAAATCCTATAAATGACTTCTGAATTCATTCGTAAAGTCATTTGGTCGGCAGCCAAAGGTTGTAGTGACGGACCAAGACCCTGCTATGAAACAGGCTATTGAGGAGGTTTTTTCTACCAGCAGACACCGATTGTGCATGTGGCACATAATGAAAAAAGTGGCAGATAAGGTATAGCATGCTATATTGTCTTTCGTTAGCGTTTTTTTTATAATATAGATCTTGTTATAGGCTGATATAAAAAGCATTTATCGGTATAGGTTGGACACGAGTTGTGCAATAATGATGAGTTTAAAAGGAGGATGTGCGATATTGTATGGATTGATTCCATTGAGCCTGAAGAATTCGAGAGACAGTGGAAGTTAGTGATGACTGAGTTCGGTCTCACTGAAAACAAATGGATTGATGATATGTTTTCTATGAGATACATGTGGATTCCGGCTTTTTACCGGCATGAGCCCATGTCTGGTCTCATGCGAACAACTTCGAGATCAGAGAGCGAGAATCATTTTTTTTTTGCCAGGTGTCAAATTCACAACTCACTCTTGTAGAGTTTATGCATCATTTTGACGATGCAATGGATGTTCAAAGGTTCAATCACAGAAAGAATGATCATGTTTCAAGATATACTGAGCCTAGTGATTGGAGCGAAACTACTTTGGAAAAAAGATGCTGCTAAGATATACACCAGGTCTATATTCTTTGATCAGCAAATAGAGATATATGGAACCATTACCGAATGTCAGCCGATGGACAACAAAATCGAGGGTCCACAGATCAAGATATCGTTGAAAGACTTTAAAGCTCATGGAGATGGGTTATTAGAGGTATTATTGCATATATATTTAAAACATGCGATTTTGAAAACCTACATGCGAATTTCTTTCAGAACATGATTTTGCAATATGCGGTTTTGATGTACGCATGTGATTTTAAATTAGTACAATTATAGATTTTTTACACATGCAAATTGTTAATTTACACATGCGATTTTAAAATTTAATATATATATATACATATATATATATATATATATGTAGCAACTCTCACTAAAAAGTCCTATTTATTAGTCTAATAGGAAACCCAAATTGAGAAAACCAAGTGATTCTGCAGAAACCCTAAGATTTCCAGAACAATCAGAATCAGGATTAGGGCCCCTAAAACTCAGGGGGGGGGCGTATTTTCTAGTTACGATTATCCACAAAATAAGTTGTCAAATTCGAATTTATCCATTTTGTCGACTCAGCTAGGCTAGTCCTACGCGTGGCAACACTATAAGAATGAGGTGTCCCTTACGGACCGTAAGGGAGAATGCTTACGGTCCGTAAGCGGTTCAAAATCGGTGTATAAATACAGAACATTGGCACTCGATTTCTGGCTCTGAAACGTCATAGAAATTCCAATTCTACGCTGAGTTATAGTCGAAATACTACAATTAACACACACCAATCCCGAAACGCTGCTACGATTCAAGGTATTAATTCGATCACTATTACGATTCAACGTCCGATCGATTGTAACTATCCAACGTATGATTAAGTGCTGCTCAAATTGAGTTTATACTTTGTTATTCGTCGTGATTTCGACTTGAATATTTGAGTATTATCCAATTTCGGACTATGCTCTGTTATTCGTTGTGAATCCACTGAATTGTTAAGTATTGCACTTTGTCATTCATTGTGAGGGTTTAATCTCGTGAATTGTCGTAAATGCTGTATTGATTACTTACCTAATTTCGTGTGCATTAGATTATTAGGCTTATCAGTAGGCTAAACTCTATCCCATACCCTTACAATCAAAGAATATAAGCAAACCGAGCAAAGCAAAAGCAAAGGTGAGTTCACAAACTTTCTACAAGGCACGGCCATCCTCCATAGGAAGGATGCCACTCCACTAATCTTCGCACACATGCCTGTAGGGCCGCGATGCGACGTGATACGGATACTAAACCTTCGCACACATGTCTGGGAGACCACGATACGGGCTAGTAAGCCAGTGAACCAACTGTGAATTCACTCAACTTTGTTGTTGACTCTCTGTTACATGCCTTGCAGGTCGTTAGATCCCTAACTTAAGGAGCTTGCACTGGGAGGCGTGGTCGTTGTGGGAAAACTTATATTAAACTTATGTTTTGCTTCCACTGTAAACTCAAACTATGTTTTGACACCAATTGTATTGTGTTGGATTTTATAAATAAACTACATGCTTGTTCAATATGATTGGTGGCTATGATCCTGGGCATGTCACGCCTCCAAGGCGGGGTGGGGTTTTGGAGGGGTGTGACAGAGTGGTATCAGAGCCATTGGTTATAGTGAACTTGGTTTTAAAAAGGGGAAAAAGCTTTTTGATAAAACCAGACTATAACCTGTACAGTAATCCGCAACGATGCTTCGCTCCAAGTGCAAGACTCAATACTTTACTGTGTTATTTATTTTAAGTGTTATGGCTAAGGTTAAGTCTTCCCTAAGTATTTCATGTATCCAACTTTAAGAAATATCTATATGAGGAATAGCTGGTAGTACCTCTTGAAGACATATTAGTGAATGAAAAATCTAAAGATTAGTCGAGAAACCACTTTATATAGAAGACAGAAAGGTTAAGTTTCTCGAGCATAAAAGATTAGTATTGGTCAAAGTTAAATAGGTTTGGAAGAAAGGACCGGAATATACTTAGGAACTCGAAGCAGAAATAAAGTAAAAGTATCCTAACTTATTCCAATAAATCTCGAGGACGAGATTTCTATAAGGAGGTGAGAATGTAGCAACTCTCACTAAAAAGTCCTATTTATTAGTCTAATAGGAAACCAAAATTGAGAAACCCAAGTGATTCTGCAGAAACCCTAAGATTTCCAGAACAATCAGAATCAGGATTAGGGCCCCTAAAACTCAGGGGGGGGGGGTATTTTCTAGTTACGATTATCCACAAAATAAGTTGTCAAATTCGAATTTATCCATTTTGTCGACTCAGCTAGGCTAGTCCTACGCGTGGCAACACTATAAGAATGAGGTGTCCCTTACGGACCGTAAGGGAGAATGCTTACGGTCCGTAAGCGGTTCAAAATCGGTGTATAAATACAGAACATTGGCACTCGATTTCTGGCTCTGAAACGTCATAGAAATTCCAATTCTACGCTGAGTTATAGTCGAAATACTACAATTAACACACACCAATCCCGAAACGCTGCTACGATTCAGGGTATTAATTCGATCGCTATTACGATTCAACGTCCGATCGATTGTAACTATCCAACGTATGATTAAGTGCTGCTCAAATTGAGTTTACACTTTGTTATTCGTCGTGATTTCGACTTGAATATTTTAGTATTATCCAATTTCGGACTATGCTCTGTTATTCGTTGTGAATCCACTGAATTGTTAAGTATTGCACTTTGTCATTCATTGTGAGGGTTTAATCTCGTGAATTGTCGTAAATGTTGTATTGATTACTTACCTAATTTCGTGTGCATTAGATTGTTAGGCTTATCAGTAGGCTAAACTCTATCCCATACCCTTACAATCAAAGAAGATAAGCAAACCGAGCAAAGCAAAAGCAAAGGTGAGTTCACAAACTTTCTACAAGGCACGGCCATCCTCCAGAGGTTGGATGCCACTCCACTAATCTTCGCACACATGCCTGTAGGGCCGCGATGCGACGTGATACGGATACTAAACCTTCACACACATGTCTGGGAGACCACGATACGGGCTAGTAAGCCAGTGAACCAACTGTGAATTCACTCAACTTTGTTGTTGACTCTCTGTTACATGCCTTGCAGGTCGTTAGATCCCTAGCTTAAGGAGCTTGCACTGGGAGGCGTGGTCGTTGTGGGAAAACTTATATTAAACTTATGTTTTGCTTCCGCTGTAAACTCAAACTATGTTTTGACACCAATTGTATTGTGTTGGATTTTATAAATAAACTACATGCTTGTTCAATACGATTGGTGGCTATGATCCTGGGCATGTCACGCCTCCAAGGCGGGGTGGGGTTTTGGAGGGGTGTGACAATATATATATATATATATATATATATATATATATATATATATATATATATATATATATATAGTTTTCTTAGGTGTGGTTCAAGAATCTTGAAAATGATGTAACTGCTCAGTGTAGTTGTTTGCATTTTGAGCAGTATGGGCTGCTATGTAAGCACATCTATTTTCTTTTCAAGATGTTTGGTGTTAAAGAAATACCAAACAAATATGTTATGAAGAGATGGACAAAGGATGTCGTCCCGAATGAATTAAATGCGACGTTCGATGTAAATGTGGGTGATAAGGACGAGCAAGAGAAGGCTAAACAGATTGCTCATGAAATCATCTACACAGGGGAGTATTTGGTTAGCAATTTGATTTCCGACCTTGATCAACTTGTTTTAGTGAGGGATCAAATGAAGCAACTTAAAGAGAGAGTTGATCAGAGTCATATAACCAAGCAGCTTGATCCAAAGTTTAACCGGTTTTCCAAGTTGATTGGTTACCAACAACCAGTAACTAATGCACCTCCTACTGTCCGTGTGCCAGCTGGTATAAGAAACAAAGGTCGTGGCTCGCATAAAAGGATTAAATCGAAGAAGGAACAAATGATCAGCCACAAAGGAAAAAGGTCAAGGACATGTAGTGTATGCAACGAAAAAGGTCATGATATTCGGACTTACGAGATACTGAAAAGCAAACAATAAGGCAAACCACAAAAGAAGATGAAGGGAGTCCAGATTGAAAAAGATCCCAGACACAAAGCCAACGACGTCGAAGACGATCAAAAGGAAGATGAGTTTGAAGATTACAGTGGAAGTAGTGAAGATGGCACTGAAGAAGAAGATCAGTGGGAGGAGGTTTCAGATGAGGAAGATTAATTTTTTTTAATATACATGTGATTTCACAAGGAAAACATGCGATTTCACAAGGAAAACATGCGATTTCATACATATGAGTATATTCTATATTATCATGCGATTTTAGTTTGTGAACATGCGATTTTCATATGAATCAGTATATAAGTAGGTTACATGCGATTTTCACTTTGTTTCATTTCAGTACATGCGATTTTGAGTTATCTTGTTTGTTTTTTTGTGACAAAGATGTCTAAGTCATTCATCTGATTTATATTATAACCAAGCATAATATGTATTCAAAACATCTACCCAAAACATAAATATAAAGTAGTTATTTTCTTACGCAACTAAAATCATAAAACTATTAAACAGAAATTTATTTACTTGAAACAAAGATTTTGTCACGTTCAGCCAAGCTGAACTCCATCTTCTCCTTCGCAGTGTTTAGAGCATCTTTCAGGAAAGAGAAGGCTAAGTCATCAGCTCGAGACTGTTCCTTTATGTGATCCAAAGCTGCGTCTCTGAAGCTTGATGGTGGTTCTTCATGTAGTCTCTCCCACATTTCTTGGTTTTTCTTGATTTCTTCAAGAATCTTCCCCTACACATCAAGAATCAGATAAGAAGAGGTGACATCGGTGCTTATTTCTGTCAACGTGCGAGTTGACAATAGTTCTTTTATTGCAATGTTTTTTTTATTTTTTCTGAATCTTCAGATGCCATTTTTGTTGGTCTGTTCTGTGTGTTTTTGTGTTCTATGTCTTAATATGGAAGGTAGTTATATCTGGGTTTTTTATATTAAAATAGTTAATTTATTATGTTGGTAGGGTGGTAAGTTCAATAGTATTTATGTTAAAATTGATCATTACATGTCAAATTACAGTCACATCGGTAATAAATTTAATTTTTTTATATAAAATAGTTAATTTTTATTTATTTTAGATATTAGTTCATAATTTTATTTTTTATTTTTTTTGCATTTTAGGTCGAATTTACATGAAAGTATTAGCAGAATTTTTTTCAAAATCGTATATGATTCGAAAACGAATTCGCAAACTATAAAAAATCTTAAACATTATTAAGTTTTTTGGTGATATCGCATGTGTATAAATCATGAATTCGCAAACTATAAGAGATGATCAAACATTATTAACTTCTTTGAAATCGCATGTGTATAATCATGAATTCACACACTATAAGACATCTTAAACATTATTGTTTTTTTTTAAATCACATGTTATAATATGTGATTTCGCACACTTTACAAAAACACAACCTTTCTTTTTGTCTGCAATGTTTTTCGCACATTTTATTTGTATTCCGCATATTTTTATAATTTTCATCCTCCATTATCTTCTTTGATAGACGGTCTATCGATTTGTTGTTTGCCTGAACTTCCAAAATCATCAGATAATGAAATCGCAGAAGGAGTTGGTGAATAAGAATAGATTGATTTTTGATTACTTGTTTGATTTACGAATACGATTTTGAATAAGAATAGATCGATTGTGAGTTTTTGTTTGCTGATTATCAGGGGTTTTTGATGTCCTAATGGACGATTTTAACCTTGGCGGTTTCATATATATATATTTTAATTTAATTAATTTAATAGTTAAGCAGGGGGTATAAATGAGATGATCTGACGGTTGTGGTTATAGCGTACATAATGTACGATTAGGCATAGGCCCCTCTCTCTCTCTCTCTATATATATATATATGTATATAATGGAGAGTTCAAATGAGAAGAATTAAAAATTAAAAATAAAAAGAATAAAGGTTACAAAGGTAATTTGAACTAATTATTTAAGGGTTTTTTACATATTTCCCCTTCCTAAATAAGCTTATTACATATTTACCCAAGCAAAAAATTCAATTACATATTTCCCCTCCCTAACTCATATATATTACATATTTCCCCTCCCTAACCCATATATATTACATATTTCTCCTTTTCATTAAAATTACTCTTATTGAATTACTATTTTACCCTTAATGAACTTGTTGAATGAATATTTACATATTTCTCCTTTCATCTTCCATCATGAATCTCTATAATCATTATACACATCCAAGTATAATATTGAAACACATGTGCAGCGAATTTAGATTGATGAATATTCGATGCCATTAGCCACGCCAAGTATGATGTAATCAAACTAGTAGAGAGAATGATATCCGTTTTAGTCTATAATCTTAACAGTAAGTTGAAGAAAGTTATTGAATAGCTGTATTTCATTCACAGCAAATACTAGTTTTTAAATTTGTTAAAAGGGGAAAGGAAAATTTATATCTGGATAAAAAGGATTGGTTTTAAGTTTTAATATTTGCTTTAGTTTATGGCTTTACGTATTTTGATGCAGGGATTCAGCCATTGTGAGATGAAGTTGGACATTTTTTGAGGTTATTACATCACATTATTATTATACATTATGAAGGAATAATTTTTTGGTTGATCTATTACGAGGGAAGAAGGAACGATCATTTGTTGATGATGATGTTTGGATTATGGGAATAACACAAGGGTAAATGGGTAATTTCTCAAAAAAGGGGAAATATGTAATTAAATTTTATGTTTGGGTAAATATGTAATAAGCTTATTTAGGAAGGGGAAATATGTAAAAACCCCATTATTTAATGAGTCTATAATTTGTTTTTGCCATTCAAATTAATGAACTCTAATCATTTAATGAGTCTATCTTATAAAATAGTTGTGCACCTTACACAATAAAAACAATTATGCACGTGATCTTAAATTTTAAACGTTTCCTACACCATTAAAACAATATTTTGGTGTAGGATACAGAATGTGTAGGAATCAAACACTTTTATATAATTTTACTACTCATACTAAAATATGTGTAGGACACAAAATTTTTAAATAATTTTGTCACTTCTAATAAAATTTGTGTAGGAGCCAATACATTAATGATGGTGAAGGAGGAATTTATGGTTGCATTAATAAGACTTGAGTAACTCTTTAAAATATTTATTAATATTCTACATCAAAATGTCTATACTGAAGGATCGTTCCGGTGACCCTAAACAGTCAAGTTGAGTAGTTCATCATCATTTACAAAGGCGGAATCAATGTAAACAACGTCAAACAGCTTATTTCCTTTCAATTTCTTCTATTAATAATCTCCTGAGTCTTTACAATGATTTCTAACAAAAATCCGGCAGCACCTCGACTCAATACACAAGACCTGATTCCGCTCGAACTGTTACAAATGAATTCAACCTACACCTATTTATACTAATGCTGATTCCGCTTGAAACATGTTCAAGCGGACCCTGATTCTGCTTCAAACACTTTCGAGCGAAATCACCATTTAATAACTTCGAGCGGAATAACAAGAATTCTGATTTCGCTTGAAATGACATGTTGTCATTTCAAGCGGAATTACATGAAATAACCCACTTTTTGTTTTCCAAACCCTAATCTATCTTATCTAGACCTAAGACTCGATTAAGACGTAGTTAACAGACATTCAATGCACCAACAGACTCCCCCTGGATGTTGACGAAGTCTTCGACGTCAAGTCTTCAGCCTTTGTCTCTTTCCAATTTGTCTTGACATTGTAAACGCTTCCTCTTCACAGGTTCAGGATCTCATCATGGCTCTATCCTTAATCTACAAACTCCCCTTTGAATGTTGATCCAGAATTTTGACTCCCCCTTTCACAGACTCCCCCTCTCGGTATGCTGGGACTTGAATTTCTGGTTCAAACTTTAACATTTTGAAGCCATGGGGATTTTGATATCCACAACCTGTTTCTCAGACATATAACATTATAATCTATTGATTTTCAACAATAAATCTCATTATCTTTCAGTTTTTGAAATCCACTCAAGTATTTAGGTCCAAGTTAATGACCCTGATTACTCAATTTTATCTGCCAAGTCCAACTTAATGACCTTGGTTGATTTCAGACAAAATGAAAACTGATTTAGTACAACAATTTTCAAACAATCTCAGAAAATAACAAGTTTCAAGTTAATGAACTTGTTTTTGACTTTTCAACAATCAATTTTTAACAAAATAAGCTCTCCTCATCCTCCAGTCCAGAAACTTCCTGCATCTGCTTCAATTTTGAGAATCTAACGATCAACTTTCCACTTTGGTTTGTCGGAAAATAAAGCAGAAATGAAATTTTTTTTTTGGTTTTTCAATAACGTTTCTAAACTAGAAATGAAATACAGAAACTTAAATGCAGAATGTAATGAAAGTAAACTATTTACAAACATATTTTTGGTGAGCGTGTTAGGGAATCATAGCAGCTATTAGACAAGTCACTAGTACCGTTAAGCTTTAATTTCATACTCAGAATTAAACAATTCATGTAGATTGTTGATATGCTGATCCACTTAAATTCTCACACAATTTTCAATCTGTTCAGGATACGAATTAGGTGAATTAAGAACTTAAACTCATTCATGTGTCTCACCTCTTGAATATACTCCCGTATCCAGATCCCAATATTCAGTCTTACAGGTGAGTATACCACATATGATATCTGTAAGGGGTTAGATGCGAAACCGTGAGAGCTCAGGTCAGAACTTCCGTTCAGCAGAGAGATGACGGTTCGACTTTCGGTGTGTCCCCTTTAGAGGATCTTTTTACAACAGCAATGATTATCAATTTTGTTGTTTCATCATATTTGTTGAGGGCAGCGCTATGTTTCAAGCAATGAGGAAAGTATTATTCGGAGACTAGGTCAGAACTTGCATTCAGCAGAAGTCCCGGAATAATACCCCAGATATCACTGAGTATAAAGACCTAGTATTTCAGAAAGAGGGACCTTTCAAACGAGATTTTAGGGGTTACCTATATATCCAAGTAATGTACCCCATGAAATAAGCAAGTTTGAATTTTTATGTTTATATCCCGAACAAACCTACTAAATGTGTAAAACCTATCGACACATCATCAGCGAGACTGTTTAACGCTTTATACTTTACAAATCTTTAGCGTACAGTAACTGTCAAACCGATGTACTATCATTTTCCCTTTTTACACAAGCTCTTTTTCAGTTTTCTATTGTTTTTGGATTTTGAAATTTTCTCATGTTTTTGGACTTTTGAATTTTTTTACTGTTTTTGTATTTTCTGAAAATATACTACTCCCCCTAAATACCAAAACAAGTAAAAAATCGACAAACCATTGCAGATTATTTCTCATCGTCTTCCACAACAGTACCGTCATCAACGCCAATAATGCAATCCGACACTGAGAAAAGCATCATACCATTCAGTTTTAAAAGATATTTAAAACGTGTTTTATCAAAAGCTTTGGAATGTAAATCAGCTTTTTAATTGTCAGTGTGGATTTTCTCAATTCGTATCAACTTCTTCTCGAAGCAATCTCGGATGAAGTGATGTCGAATTTCTATATTTTAGTTTTAGCGTGATGTACTAGATTTTTCGTAATGTTAATTGCGGCCTCATTATCAACAAATATAGGGGTGTTTAGAAATTGCAAACCTAGTCGCGCATCTGTTGTTGAATCCACAAGATCTGAGAGCAGCAACTGCTAGCATATACATACTCCGCTTCACATGTGGATAGAGCCACAGAGGTTTGCTTCTTGCATTGCCAGGTGACCAAACGAGGTCCAAAGAACTGACAACCCGCTGTTGTTGATTTTGCATTGACTTTGCAGCATCCGAAATCGGAATCGGAATACCCTTCGAGCGTGAAATCGCCTTTTCTAGGATACCACAACCCCAATGATGGAGTTCCTTTCAGGTACATGATATCGGGTCTTGAAGCAGTTAAGTACATCAACGAACCGATCATGGAACGATAAAGTGTATCATCTACCCTGTCTCCGGTGAGATCTGGGTGTATCCCATGATTCATTGCTAACGGGGTAGCAGCTGTAGTAGAACCTGACATTCCAAATTTGTCCAGAATATCATGAACATACTTCGTTTGATGAATGAAAATTCCCTCAGGTAGTTGATCAACTTGTAGTCCCAAGTAGAATTTCATCTCCCCCATCGATGACATTTCGAATTTCTGCTTCATCACTGATTCAAAATATTTGCACAAATTCTCATTTGTAGACCCAAATATGATGTCGTCCACGTATATCTGAACTATCAGAAGATGTCCGTCGACCTCTTTGGTGAAGAGAGTGGCATCCACTTTCCCTCGGATGAAACTGTTGGCTAGTAGGTGTTGAGACAAAGTCTCGTACCAAGCTCTCAGGGCCAGGTGTAAACCATACAGCGCTTTGTCTAACAAATAGACCTTGTTTTTGTGGATTGGGTCGGTGAAGCCTGGTGGCTGTCCGATATAAACCTCCTCTTTAACCTTCCCGTAGAGAAACGCCGATTTTACATCTAGCTGATATACTTTGAAGTTTTTCCACGATGTAAATGCTAGGAAGATTCTGATTGCTTCTAGTCGAGCCACAGGAGCATACACTTCAGTGAAATCTATCCCCTCCTGTTGACTGAAACCCTGGACTACGAGTCGAGCTTTGTTTCGCACAACAACTCCACGATCATCTCTCTTACACTTAAACACCCATTTGGTGTTGATCTTCTTGTGACCATCAGGAAAGTCTACCAACTTCCACACTCCCTATTTTTCGAATTGACTCAACTCTTCTTGCATAGCATTGACCCAAGAATCTTCAGTTAGCGCCTCTTTATATGTTCGCAGTTCGATCTGCGAAATAAAACAACTTAGTGAAAACTCAGTTTGTAAAGGTGCTACTGTAGAATAAAAACAAGTAAGGCCTTGGTCAATTTGACGTCTAGTGCGGACGCCTGATTGTAGTTCTCCTATGATCAGCTCCTCTGGATGGTATGAAAGAGTTCTTGGCATCGCTTCGCCTGGAACATCTACATCGCCTTCCAGATTAGTAACATTCTGATTTGCACCATGTTCACTGACAGGATCTGTTTGACTTGAAATCTGAATTTGCTCCCCCTCAAAATCTGAATCACCATGATCAAATATCGGCATGTTCTCAGATTCTTGATTATCATTCTCAACCGTCTGATTATCTTGAGCAACTTCATCTTGTTGAATATCATCATGCTCTCCAGCATTACTCGGACCTGCTTCATTGTCATTTGAAGTTTGTCGTGGTCTTTGTCACACCCCCAAAATCCACACACGGAGTACCACCGCTTGGGAGCGTGACGTGACCAGGATCAAGCCATCAATCATATCAAACATAGCATTTAGTAATAATAAAAGTTATAAAAGTAGTTCATCATGACATGATCGATGATTCAAAACCAAGCATTGTTTAAGTAGCGGAAGCATTGTTATAAACCCAAATTAAATATACTGAAATGTCATAAGTGTCCAACAAAGTATTACGATCCTTGTCCACAACGACCGGCTCCTCTTTGTGCAAGCTCCATGTACCTAACGATCTGCAAGGCATGTAACAGAATGATCAACAAACTAGTTGAGCGAGTTCACAGTAAGTAAATGCGTAACAGTAAGTAAAGGGTGGCTCTACTGGGCCGATAGTAAGTTGTATAGGTGGGGGCTTCCCATGTTATGTGACCACTAGACTATTCGTATCAACTACTCGTATCATCCCTGATCTTCTTCCGAGAACAGTAGCGCGTATGGGGTGTACGTAGGTCTTACGTACGTATCCTTCACAACCGAGGATAGGAGACGCGGGGGTGTACGTGGGTTTCACGTACGTATCCTTTGTACCGAGGATAGAAGTAAGTAATGCGTACACGTAGGTTTTACGTGCGTGCCTGACATCCGAGGCAGTAATTGGCATATGACCACGTAGGTGTTATCCTAACCTACGGAACCGTCCTGACATCCGAGGATCATGGTAGGTGATAGTCTAGGAAAAGCATATGTTCGTTCTTAGTCAAGTGTAACCTTTATCCCATTCCCACTACCCGGGAATCCCATGCCTTAGTAGGAGTGTGAACTCACCTGGGTTTGCTCGGCAGACAGTATAATGCTCAAGTATACAAGTAAGGAATCAACCACGTCCTATCATGGTTACTATGCAAGTTAGGTTCGTATGTAGCACGTTGGTATCACGTATGGTATCAAGTATGATCATGGCAAATCACATAACAGTATCAGCAATTCATATCAAGTAACGAGTCCAAGTAGTCGGCCCAATTAACATAAGCAGTCCAATTAGCATAACAGTTATAAGATTGGGCCCGTGACAGTGTAGGCCCACAACAGTGTACGTGCAAAGAAGGTCTCGAGTCGCAACGGGGATCTCGAGTCGCAACCGGAGATTACGAGTCGCAACAGCTGGTTGCGAGTCGCAATGGTGATCTCGGTTCATCATGGTCTGGTTACGAGTCGCAACGGGACTCGCAACCGTGGTCTCGGCTGGTGCTGTTTGTGGTCTCGAGTGGGGTTCCGACTCGCAACGAGTGATACCGAGTCGCAACCGTGTGTGTAACTGGTTTTCCTGATTTCATGCAGATCGGTTACAATCACATAATAGTTTCCAATTATACTCAACTCAATTAACAGATTTCTAACAATTCGTTTAGCATGATATCGATCAAACAAGGTATTTTATCAAGAACTCTCATGAACCCTAACAATCATATGAACAATTCTTAACAATTCACATGAACATATATCATAACATTTAATCCGAATCGTCTAACACATCGACTGATTACAAGCATTCCGATTACCGTTTAACTTATATCATACCATCCGATTTCTTGTGACCCTTGACTATATACATGAGCCGATTAACATCATACAAAACACATATATCCGATTTCATGAGCAAGCCAATTATATGAACATTATTTATCATCAACCCAATCTAATAATATCATACACAACAAGTTTCGGTATCAAGCAATCATGCAAATCGTAACACACAATCAATCAATACATAATCACTAACCGGATTGGAGAAGGAACAAGGGTGATCCGAATAGAATTCTTGTGCCGTCGGGTTCCAAGTAAGCGAGAGAGAGCAAAGGCTTCTAGGGTTTGTGTGTGTGTGATGTTTTTGCAAAACAATCAAAATCAAACCCTCACAAGGGGTTTTGTGTTTGCGAATGGGGAGTGGGCCGAGCCCACTCGGTTATCTCATGGGGTCCGATTTCAAAGTGTGGCCCAAAGGGCTTGTGTGGCCGGTTTGTGTAGTTTGGCTCGTGCAACACATAACATACATACGCACATAACAAATATTCACTTAAAATCATATAATTCAGTTCTCGTAAGCACGTAACGTTACATCACAGTAAGTCTAAAGTTCGAGTTGTCACATTATCCCCAACTAATTGGAAATTTCGTCCCGAAATTTGGTATGCACTCACTGAGGAAGCTAGGTAAGTTATAGCATTCACTGGTTTTCCTGGGGTGTCACATCCTCCCCCCGTTGATCTGGAATTTCGTCCCGAAATTCCGAAGTAGTAGCTTCAGCCTCAGTAGTGGTTGCATTGGTTTCAAATAACTGGGGGTACTTTTCTGTCATTCTGTCTTCGCGTTCCCAGGTGTACTCTGGGCCACGTTTGGAGTTCCAACGAACTCGAACAAGAGGGATTCTCTTGCTTTTGAGGACCTTTACATCCCGGTCCGTGATTTCTACTGGTTCCTCGACGAACTGCAGCCGCTCGTCGATAGTGAGTTCCTTAAAAGGAATGATGAGGTTTTCATCTGATAGGCACTTCTTTAAGTTCGATACGTGAAAGACATTGTGAACTGCTCCGAGTTCAGCTGGTAGGTTCAACTTGTAGGCTACCTTGCCAATCTTTTCTAAGATTTCGAATGGTCCGACGTACCGCGGATTCAGTTTGCCCCGTTTTCCAAAACGTACCACACCCTTCCAGGGTGAAACTTTCAATAAAACCCGGTCTCCGACCTCAAATTCCAAAGGCTTTCTACGCTTGTCCGCGTAGGCTTTCTGACGGTCGCGTGCTGCCGCCATGCGTTGACGTATCTGTGCTATCTTTTCTGTGGCGTCCACTACAATCTCTGGACCCGTAATCTGACTATCCCCCACCTCTGCCCAACAGAGAGGTGACCGGCATTTACGTCCGTATAATGCCTCGAATGGAGCGGCTTGGATGCTGGTGTGATAACTGTTATTATACGAGAACTCCACCAAAGGGAGGTGTTTTTCCCAGCCGTTGCCGAAGTCTATAACGCATGCCCTAAGCATGTCTTCAAGAGTTTGGATCGTTCGCTCAGACTGCCCATCCGTCTGAGGATGATATGCTGTGCTCATGTCCAATCGTGAGCCGAAAGATTTATGCATTGCTTGCCAAAGCTCTGACGTGAATCGTGCATCGCGATCCGAAATAATAGAGGTGGGCACTCCGTGCCTCGAAACAACTTCTTTAAGATAGACGTCTGCGAGAGTGGAGAACTTGTCCGTTTCCTTAATCGGCAGGAAGTGTGCAGACTTGGTGAGTCGATCAACTATGACCCATATTGTATCGTTCCCACGCTGGGATCTGGGTAGGCCTGTAACAAAATCCATGGAAATTTCCTCCCATTTCCACTGAGGTATCTTAGGCTGCTGAAGTAGACCAGCTGGTTTCTGATATTCAACCTTGACTCTCGCACAGGTCAAACATTTTCCAACGTACGTAGCGATGTGGGCCTTCATACTAGGCCACCAATAAGTAGTGCTGATGTCGTGGTACATTTTATCTGACCCTGGATGTACCGAATAGCGAGACTTGTGAGCTTCATCCATTACAAGTTCGCGTAAACCGCCATAGAGAGGGACCCATATCCGGCCCGTTACATAGTAGGCGCCGTCTTCCTTTTGTTCCATTTGCTGTCGTGAACCGCGTAAGGCTTCAGCCTTGACGTTTTCGGGCTTCAATGCTTCTACCTGAGCATTTCGTATCTGTGCAGGAAGGCTAGACTGAATCGTAAGCTGTAGCGCTCGCACGCGCCGTGGTAGAGTGTCTTTTCGACTCAGAGCGTCAGCCACAACATTGGCTTTGCCTGGATGGTACTTGATGGCGCATTCGTAGTCGTTAAGTAACTCGACCCATCGTCGTTGACGCATGTTCAAATCCTTCTGCTTAAGGATATGCTCGAGACTCCTGTGATCAGTGTATATCGTGCATCTGGTACCGTACAGGTAGTGTCGCCATATCTTAAGCGCGAAAACAACTGCTCCCAGCTCTAGATCGTGCGTCGTGTAGTTGCGTTCATGAACCTTTAGTTGACGAGAAGCGTAGGCTATCACTTTATCACGTTGCATCAATACACAACCCAGACCCTGTATTGATGCGTCACAGTATACCACGAAGTCATCTGTGCCCTCTGGCAATGAAAGAATAGGTGCGCTGCAGAGCCTATCCTTTAGATACTGAAAAGCAGTCTCCTGTGTGTTGCCCCAACGGTAGGTGACACCCTTCTGTGTCAGTAGCGTAAGTGGTTGTGCGATCTTTGAAAAACCCTTGATAAACCGTCTGTAGTAACCTGCCAAACCCAAGAATTGGCGTATTTCTGTCGGTGTACGCGGTGCAGGCCAGTTCCTGATCGAATCTACCTTGGATGGATCGACGTGAATCCCATCCTTGTTTACCACGTGGCCTAAGAAGTGGACTTCACGTAGCCAGAAGTCGCATTTAGAAAGCTTAGCGTACAGCTATTCCTTCCGAAGGAGTTCCAATATAAGGCGGAGATGCTGCTCGTGCTCCTCCTGACTCTTGGAATAAATCAGGATGTCGTCGATGAATACAATGACGAACTTGTCGAGATAGGGTTTGCACACCCTGTTCATAAGATCCATAAATACTGCAGGCGCGTTTGTAAGTCCGAACGGCATAACCAAGAACTCGTAGTGACCATAGCGAGTTCTGAATGCTGTCTTAGAGACATCCTCCTCGCGGACTCTCAGTTGATGGTAACCTGACCGTAGGTCGATCTTGGAATAGTAACACGACCCTTGCAACTGGTCGAATAAGTCGTCTATGCGTGGAAGAGGATAACGGTTCTTCACCGTCACCTTGTTCAGTTCCCTGTAGTCTATGCACATCCTGAACGTACCGTCTTTCTTTTTCACGAAAAGCACTGGAGCTCCCCAAGGCGAAGAGCTTGGACGAATGAAGCCCTTTTCCAAGAGCTCTTGTAGCTGCTTTGACAGTTCTTCCAATTCTGATGGAGCTAGACGATATGGTGCGCGAGCTATGGGTGCTGCTCCTGGAGCGAGCTCGATCTGAAATTCGACCTGACGATGAGGCGGTAAGCCAGGTAAATCTTCAGGAAACACCTGAGGGTAATCACGTACAATTGGAATATCCTCCAATCTCTTTTCCTTTACTGATGCGTCTGAAACAAGAGCCAAAATGGCTGTGTGACCTTTACGTAAGCACTTCTGAGCCTTCAGAAATGAGATGATGCCAACCACTGCACCACTCTTGTCGCCTTGAACTTCAAGAGGTTCCTGACCAGAACGAGGAATGCGAATAATCTTCTCGCTGCATAGGATTTCTGCCTGGTGTTGGGATAACCAATCCATCCCAATCACGACGTCGAAACTTCCCAAAACTATGGGAATGAGATCAATAGAAAAGGCTTGACCAGCTAGAATAAGGTTACAACCCTGAACTACGTGCGTGGCTTCTAGACTTTTACCGTTAGCTAACTCTACTACATGTTTGGTGGGTAAAAGTGTTGGTGCACGTTTTAGCAGTTGACACATTTTCACAGACATATAGCTTGTATCCGCACCCGAATCAAATAAGACAGTAACATAAATATTGTCGAGGAGAAACTTACCCATAACAACGTTGGGATCGTTCACTGTGTCGCCACGACCTAGTACGAATGCACGGCCCCTTGCCTCGTTGCCGTTGTTGTTTTCCCCATTGTTGTTGTTGCCATTGCCCTGGTTGTTGTTGTTGTTGTTGTTCTGGTTCCTGTTGAGCTGCGGGCAGTGTCTCTTGATGTGGCCTTCAGCACCACAATTGTAGCATCCCTTGTTGCCCTGTTGTTGGTTAGGCTGAGCGTGAGGCTGCTGCTGATTCTGGTTCGCAGGACGAAGGCTTCTACAGTCTTTGGCCTCGTGACCCATCTTGAGGCATCTTTGACAACGACCCTTGTTACACTGACCGTTGTGGTGTTTGTTGCAGTTGTTGCACTTTGGAAGATTTCCGCGATATCCACCCTGCCTGTGGCTACCTGACGACTGCTGGTTGGGGCTTTGATAGTTGTCAGTCTTTCGCTGCTGATTCTGGGACTGAACCGAAACTGATGCTTTGCTTGAATCCCCCTCCCATTTCCTCTTGTTGTCACTGAGGGTAACGGGAGTAGCTGAAGGAGTGACTGTAGTAGTAGCACTGACACGCTTAGGCAGTTTATTCTGTTCCACTGCCTGATCGGTGATGCGATGAGCGAGGCATTGGATTTCCTGGATGTTTTCGAGGTTAGCCGACGTCACGTGGCTCTGAATTTCTGGCGCCAATCCCTTGAGATACAACTCAATGCGCTTGTATGGAGGGTCTACCATAGTTGGGCACAGCACGGCCAGCTCGTTCGATCGTTTAGTATACGCTTCGATTTCTGATCCAACCATTTTCAGATTATATAGCTCGTCTTCCAGCTTGTGAATGTCTTCACGCGTGCAATACTCACGCTTGATGAGTTCCTTAAAATCGTTCCATGGGGTGGCGTTAGCAGCTGCCAACCCAAGAATCTGCACCTGCGCGTTCCACCAGGTTAGCGCGATTCCTTCCAAGGTGCCAGTAGCAAACTTGACCTTGCGAGCCTCAGGGCACTCGCACATCTCGAATACTGATTCTAGCTTCTCGAACCAGTGGAGGAGTCCAACCGCTCCTTCTGTGCCGCTGAAAGAGTTGGGACGACAGTCCATGAAGTTCTTGAAAGTGCAGACAGGCTGCTGCGCGTGTTGACCTGCTTGAGCTGCTGCAACTGCCGCAGCAACTTGGGCTTGAACAAGAGCCTCTAACTGAGCCTCTAACAGAAAAGTGTAAACACGTAAGGGTTCTTAGGCAGTAGCAAATAGTGAGCATTGTAGTCTAAGCATACCACGAGCAAAGTTCTAAGTAATTCTAGCAAGTAGGCAATAAACATAACCTTATTACCTAGGATGTCGAGTCTTGCACGTGGAGCGAAGCGTCGTTGTGGATCGTTGAGAGCACTGTTCTGGTTATAGTCCGGTTTTAATAAAAACGTTTTCCCATATTAAAACCAAGTTCTCTATAACCAATGGCTCTGATACCAATCTGTCACACCCCCAAAATCCACACACGGAGTACCACCGCTTGGGAGCGTGACGTGACCAGGATCAAGCCATCAATCATATCAAACATAGCATTTAGTAATAATAAAAGTTATAAAAGTAGTTCATCATGACATGATCGATGATTCAAAACCAAGCATTGTTTAAGTAGCGGAAGCATTGTTATAAACCCAAATTAAATATACTGAAATGTCATAAGTGTCCAACAAAGTATTACGATCCTTGTCCACAACGACCGGCTCCTCTTTGTGCAAGCTCCATGTACCTAACGATCTGCAAGGCATGTAACAGAATGATCAACAAACTAGTTGAGCGAGTTCACAGTAAGTAAATGCGTAACAGTAAGTAAAGGGTGGCTCTACTGGGCCGATAGTAAGTTGTATAGGTGGGGGCTTCCCATGTTATGTGACCACTAGACTATTCGTATCAACTACTCGTATCATCCCTGATCTTCTTCCGAGAACAGTAGCGCGTATGGGGTGTACGTAGGTCTTACGTACGTATCCTTCACAACCGAGGATAGGAGACGCGGGGGTGTACGTGGGTTTCACGTACGTATCCTTTGTACCGAGGATAGAAGTAAGTAATGCGTACACGTAGGTTTTACGTGCGTGCCTGACATCCGAGGCAGTAATTGGCATATGACCACGTAGGTGTTATCCTAACCTACGGAACCGTCCTGACATCCGAGGATCATGGTAGGTGATAGTCTAGGAAAAGCATATGTTCGTTCTTAGTCAAGTGTAACCTTTATCCCATTCCCACTACCCGGGAATCCCATGCCTTAGTAGGAGTGTGAACTCACCTGGGTTTGCTCGGCAGACAGTATAATGCTCAAGTATACAAGTATGGAATCAACCACGTCCTATCATGGTTACTATGCAAGTTAGGTTCGTATGTAGCACGTTGGTATCACGTATGGTATCAAGTATGATCATGGCAAATCACATAACAGTATCAGCAATTCATATCAAGTAACGAGTCCAAGTAGTCGGCCCAATTAACATAAGCAGTCCAATTAGCATAACAGTTATAAGATTGGGCCCGTGACAGTGTAGGCCCACAACAGTGTACGTGCAAAGAAGGTCTCGAGTCGCAACGGGGATCTCGAGTCGCAACCGGAGATTACGAGTCGCAACAGCTGGTTGCGAGTCGCAATGGTGATCTCGGTTCATCATGGTCTGGTTACGAGTCGCAACGGGACTCGCAACCGTGGTCTCGGCTGGTGCTGTTTGTGGTCTCGAGTGGGGTTCCGACTCGCAACGAGTGATACCGAGTCGCAACCGTGTGTGTAACTGGTTTTCCTGATTTCATGCAGATCGGTTACAATCACATAATAGTTTCCAATTATACTCAACTCAATTAACAGATTTCTAACAATTCGTTTAGCATGATATCGATCAAACAAGGTATTTTATCAAGAACTCTCATGAACCCTAACAATCATATGAACAATTCTTAACAATTCACATGAACATATATCATAACATTTAATCCGAATCGTCTAACACATCGACTGATTACAAGCATTCCGATTACCGTTTAACTTATATCATACCATCCGATTTCTTGTGACCCTTGACTATATACATGAGCCGATTAACATCATACAAAACACATATATCCGATTTCATGAGCAAGCCAATTATATGAACATTATTTATCATCAACCCAATCTAATAATATCATACACAACAAGTTTCGGTATCAAGCAATCATGCAAATCGTAACACACAATCAATCAATACATAATCACTAACCGGATTGGAGAAGGAACAAGGGTGATCCGAATAGAATTCTTGTGCCGTCGGGTTCCAAGTAAGCGAGAGAGAGCAAAGGCTTCTAGGGTTTGTGTGTGTGTGATGTTTTTGCAAAACAATCAAAATCAAACCCTCACAAGGGGTTTTGTGTTTGCGAATGGGGAGTGGGCCGAGCCCACTCGGTTATCTCATGGGGTCCGATTTCAAAGTGTGGCCCAAAGGGCTTGTGTGGCCGGTTTGTGTAGTTTGGCTCGTGCAACACATAACATACATACGCACATAACAAATATTCACTTAAAATCATATAATTCAGTTCTCGTAAGCACGTAACGTTACATCACAGTAAGTCTAAAGTTCGAGTTGTCACAGTCTTCTTGAATACTCAGCTGGGAACCTTTCCTGCGAAGACTCATACTCTCGCAAAATATCCAACTCATCAAAGAAATCTTCTTCTTCATCTGGTTCTTGCATCATGTCAAACGAATCCCACAAAGTATCATAATGATAACGCGATGAATCTCCAGGATTCTGCAGCGGCATTGTATAACCTTGACATTCAACATTTGGAGCTTCAATAATCCGCTTCAGATTTGGAACGAAGACTCGTCGTAATGGACTTGCATAACCTATGAATATCCCTTCAATACTCTTCGGTCCAAACTTTCCAAAAGGCTCTAGAACAGTACAGGGTGACCCAAACGGTTCAAGATACTTCAGATTTGTTTTGCAGTTATTGATCAACTCAAAGCACGTTTTGTTGAATTTCTTGACAGTGAGAACTCTGTTGAGCGTATAGCATGCGGCAGAAACTGCTTCTGCCCAAAAATTTGTTGGTAGCTTTGAATCAGCAAGCATAGTTTTGGTCGTTTCGATTAGTGTCCTATTCTTTCTTTCAGCGACTCCATTCTGTTGCGGAGTGTACGGAGCACTAAACTGATGCAATATACCTCTTTCATCACAAAATTCTTCCATCTTGTTGTTCTTGAATTCAGTACCATTATCACTTCTGATTCTTTTTATACGCCTTTGGTACAGATTTTCAATCTTTTTGAACAACGCCATCAAACTGTCAAACGTCTCATCTTTCGACTTCAAGAATGATACCCACGAAAATCTGGAATAATCATCAGTAACCACAAGACAGTAGAGATCTCCTGTAATACTTTTAACATTCACAAGACCAAAAAGATCCATGTGAAGTCTCTCCAGAGGTCTTGAAACTGAATTTACTTGCTTTTTAGGGTGTGACTTTTTCTTCTGCTTGCCTTTGATGCAGCTAATGCACTCCCCTTCCAGATGAAAACCTTTTCCATGAACTCCAGTAACCAAATCATTGTGCACCAAGTGATTCATTTTTCTAAGATGTATATGACCCATTTTCCGGTGCCACAATCTTGATTCCTTTTCCGTTGCTCTAGACACAAAACAATGAGCTTGACCCGTGGTTGTAGTAGCTACACTCATGTCCAACACGTACAGATCATTAACTCTTGGTGTCCTCATGATAATCCATTCTTCAGGGATAACAAATCATGGCTTCAAGATCAAACATTCTTTGTCAGTAAAGTGAGTGGTATACATCCTGTCACAAATCTGCGAGATACTCAGCAGATTATTCTCCAGCTCAGCAATGTAGTTAACTCTTTCAAACATAACACTCCCATTGGATAACGTTCCTTCGCCAACAATTCTACCACCTTGGTTGCCTACGAATCCTACATAACCTCCATTGATATTTCTAACATCGTACAGCAAAGCTGTCTTCCCCGTCATGTGCCAAGAAGCTCCACTATCCATAATCCATCATGAAACGGATCTAGGAAGCTCCTGCACACACCACAAACACTTTAGTTAGATTTTGATGCTACCCAAGCCTCTTTTGACTCAAGTAACTCAATTTTAATGTGAGATTTTGTAGTGTAAAGTGGCGGAAAATTTTTGTCATTCATTTTTAGACTTTCTTCAGACCCAACCTCAACCTTTTTATATAAAAAAAAACTCATCCTTTTGAGGTTGACCAGATGGTTGGTCTTTCTTTTGAACATCTTTCTTTTCAGAATTGTGCATTTCTTTCTCAAGTTTCACATAATAATCCAAAGGAACATTCATCTTTACCGGTGTGGTAGAAGATGATTGTTTTTCCATCTCAGAAACCTTTGGTTTTGGAACACTTGTTTTCTTTTCAACAACTTTCGGCTTCCATGTTTGTTGAGGTGACGCAACCCGCTTGTAAAACTTGTCATTTTTAGTTACCACATTTTTAGCAGGTTCAGTTTTGATTTTAAGGTTTTCATTTTTCAAGATCTTTTTCTCAACAATCAATGGAGCTTTTCCCTTCACATCAACTTTCTCTTTCTGAATCTTCACAACTTCAGTCTTAGGCTTCAAGTTGGTACACTTTCGTGCAATATGTCCAACTTGATTACATTTGAAGCATGTTCAAGTGTCAACTACTCGACTTGTGCCTTCAGACTGAGGCTGTGAAGCCTTTTTCTCAAAGAACTCTTTGTTTGATTCCGAAAAAATCTTTGACTCTTCATCAGAAAGTGAACTTAAACTGTTCACAAACACTTTCTTCTCAACAAACTTCTTGTTTTGAGCAATTTTCTTTTGATAATTTTTACCACCCTGATAACCACTCGACCATCTGTTTCGATTGTTGTTATAAAAACGCGGTGGAACAACAGGCTTCTTGTAGTAAGCTTTATCTTTTTCAAAATTCATTTGCCTTTTGGTTTGGTTTAAGCTTTCAATTTCCGATAACTCAATCTCAACCAGTTTGAAAACATTTCTCAATTTGTTCACATTAACATTCTCCAGAGGAAACTCAGAATCCGAATGTCACACCCCCAAATTACCACCTAGGGTATGTCCCTATTGGAAGTGCAACGATCCAACAAAGAGCCACCAATCATATCAAACACGAGTTATAATGTATTGAAATACCCAATTGAAATAAATGTATCGTTTGAAAAATTAAACCAAAACCAAAGTACTGAGCGGAAGCATAAATGTATAAGTGTGTAAATGTATCAAAACCAAATCAAAATAACTGTTTATTATGACCACAACCACTCCAGCAGCATCAGACGGCAAGCTCCCAAGTTCCTTCAATAGTTACCTACAAGCATGTAAACAAGTGTGTCAGACTACGCTGGTGAGTTCAAGGTTTGTGTTTGTTTACCAAGTTGTGTTACCGATCATGTGAGTAAAACAGTTTACGAGACGATATGTTGTTTGTCGTTATGATATTTGATGTTTCGATGTTGTTATTACTCGATTACCGAATGGCCATATGATATGTGATTGCCAACCCCAATGCCTCTATCAAAGCATTGGTCATGTTTTAAGGTAATTAGTTCACGCCCGTTCTCCTCGAACGTCGTGAGGGTGCCAAACCTAATAGCGCTATCAACTAATAACCCCCGTTGCCCTACAAGCAACGACCCGGTAGATGTAGTGGTCTTACAATGATAGAAAACTGAGTATGATAACCAACATCCCATTACACATGCATTCCTCCTCGGAACGTTACCCGTTTCCCTTCCCTGGGATCCATGCTTGAGAAAAGAGCAATGAACTCACCTTAGGTTTGCTCGGTAAGATTAATTATTCGTTTAACAGTTGTTCAACACGCCCTAACATGGGTACCAGTAACAATTAGTTTCGGATGCACATACACTAGGTATTCCACGCATGACTAATTCATATACTCCCAATTCACATATCACGTAGTCTAATGTATACATAATATCATACGTATTATAACAGTTGAGCATACAATATAGTTAGCATCGTACATGAAAATGTCACATAGTAAGTGATTAATTCCCCCGATATCCTTAAACCCAAGCTCCTTTCTATCAATTATCATCCATCAGTTGACTTGCACACACACACATACACATCAAACAGGTCGGACATCATGTAAGTATTATTTAACCAACAATTCTAGTGTACATACTACACAATTTCGTTGGCAGTTTTCTATATTATCCTCAACAGTAACCCCTTATTAACCCAATTATACCAACCGGCCCAAGCCTTAAATTCCATCCAAACCACCCAGCCCATCACCAACTCATTGTTTAACCAACCCACGGTATATGTTGCGGCCCACTTCAAGCTGAAGTGAGCTCACCAATTCGTTTGATCCGTTGACTGAGGCCCAACATATTAACATATTAATTCAATCAATACTTTAATCTAAAGACATCCAGTTTTCCTTTTTTTTCATCACAACAAACTAATTCATATCACATATATATGTATGTCATGACTATAATCATTCCTTACACAAGCCTCGGTCAATCATTAATTCAATCAGTGGTGCATTTTTTTTAAAGGTCAAGATAGCAACATATTAAAATCGATCCATCCATTACCATCATATTTACAATGATACCCTATTCCTTCCAGTTCGTAAATAATGTCCAGAAATAAATGGGTTCAAGATAAATATTATATCCCCTACTATCATTCATGCATTATACTAACTGAACAATATGACTTATCATTCGATCACATGCAATTAGATTTCAATTCCTACTTGATCACTTCTTGGTCTTAACATCATACAATCATGCACATATACAATTCCAAATCACTAATTTATTAATACACCACTTTAGTTAAACATCAAAGAACTCATTTACAGATCGTATACAATTCGAACATGATTTCTAATCAGCCTCGATCATACACAGCAAGTCGCCCATAAAGAGAACGAGAAATCAAGAATTATAGCAACATGTTAATACTAACCGAAAGGTTGAAGAGGGTGAGCAGAACTAGGGTTGAAGTGCTTGACAAAGGGAGGAGGTAGGCTTCGATCAAAGGGGTTTCGCTACAGATGCCGTACGTAAATCATGGAAGGAGAGTAGGGTTTACTTATAATACGCAAAGTATGTGGACGTATCCTACAAGGATACCTTAAAGATATACATATCAAGGACTTATCGGACTTCATTGTGGGCTTGAACTGGGCTGCCTATCACTATATGCAGTAAATTGAGATTGTGGGCTTGACTAATTGTAATGTGTTAAATATGTAACTGTTAAATATATAACAGTGATGACCGGCCCAATGTAACGTGTGTATGATAAATATACACATGACATGAACTACCCAATAATATATGGCCCACTAACACACTCGAACATAACCCGACGCGTTTACGTTAAATAACTAATCGTAGCAAAAGTGAAGGAGGAATAACGAGGAATCAAAATTGCGAGACTAACCTTAGAAGTTCGGGTTGTCACATCATCCCCAACTTGAAGGAAATTTCGTCCCGAAATTGGCAAGCGTCAAGTGTGAGAGAAACGAAGTGAGAAATCAGGGTTGTTGCGGGTTCTGCTCAGTTGTGACATCATCCCCAACTTGAAGAGGAATCTCGCCCCGAGATTCACCAGTTTTGCTCGACTCGGGTTTGTCTTTAGGAAAAAGGTGAGGATACTTGAGCTTCATCTGATCCTCGCGCTCCCATGTGAACTCTGGTCCACGTCTTGAGTTCCAACGAACCCTAACGATGGGAATACGACTGTGTTTACGCACTTTGACCTCACGGTCCATGATCTCGATGGGTTCTTCAACAAACTGTAACTTGTCGTCGATTTTTAACTCTTGAAAAGGTACCGCTAATGGGTCGTCAGCATAACACTTCTTTAACTGTGATACATGAAATACGTTGTGAACATTACCCAGCTCAGTAGGTAACTCCAGCCTATAAGCCACCTTACCGATACGCTCAAGAACTTTAAACGGCCCAACATAACGTGGGTTCAGCTTGCCGCGCTTCCCAAAGCGTACAACCCCTTTCCACGGCGAGACTTTCAGCATGACGCGGTCATTCACTTCGAACACTACCTCTTTGGCACGCTTGTCCGCATAGGCCTTCTGGCGGTCACGAGCAGCTGCCATACGTTCTCTGATTTTCACGATCATATCTGAAGTTTCGAGTACCATCTCAGGACCTGTGATCTGACTATCACCCACCTCAGCCCAGCAGAGGGGTGAACGGCATTTCCTCCCATACAGTGCCTCAAATGGTGCCGCTTTGATACTGGTGTGGTAGCTGTTATTGTAGGAAAACTCTACCAACGGTAAGTGCTTCTCCCATCCTTTCCCAAAATCAATAACACATGCCCGCAGCATATCCTCTAGTGTCTGAATAGTGCGCTCACTCTGACCATCCGTTTGTGGATGATAAGTCGTGCTCATATCGAGACGTGAGCCGAATGACTTATGCATAGCCTGCCACAACTCTGAAGTAAAACGAGGATCTCGATCAGAAATAATGGAAGTCGGCACCCCGTGCCTAGAAACCACCTCTTTAAGGTACACTGCTGCGAGCTGCGAATACTTATCTGTCTCCTTGATTGCTAGGAAATGTGCTGACTTTGTGAGACGGTCGACAATCACCCATATAGTATCGTTCCCAGCCTGTGATCTAGGTAACCCCGTAACAAAATCCATAGCGATCTGTTCCCATTTCCACATAGGTATCTCCGGCTGCTGAAGTGGACCCGAAGGCTTCTGGTACTCTGCCTTGACCCTAGCACAGGTCAAACACTTACTCACGTAGGTGGCAATAATAGCTTTCATGTTCGGCCACCAATACAAAACCTTGAGGTCCTGGTACATCTTATCAGACCCTGGATGAATAGAATATCTTGACTTGTGTGCTTCGTCCATCACAAGTTCTCGAAGATCACCAAATGAAGGAACCCATATCCGTTCCATGAAGTAGTAGATATTGTCAGACCGTTGCTCGAACTTCTTCTTGTGTAGCCCTCGTAATCCTTCGGCTTCGATATTTTCTTCCTTTAACGCTTCAATCTGAGCTGAACGAATCCGGGCAGGTAAATCAGAGTGAATAGTAAGCTGTAGGGCACGAACACGCTTCTGTTTCGGTTCCTTGCGACTAAGGGCATCAGCTACAACATTAGCTTTACCCGGATGATACTTGATAGCACACTCATAATCATTGAAAAGCTCGACCCAACGACGTTGCCGCATATTCAATTCCTTCTGGTCGAAGATATGTTGAAGACTCCTGTGATCGGTATAGATGGTACACTTGGTACCGTACAGGTAATGCCTCCAAATCTTCAACGCAAAGACTACGGCTCCTAACTCCAGGTCGTGTGTTGTATAGTTCTTCTCGTGTACCTTCAACTGTCGAGAAGCATAAGCTATCACCTTGTCTCGCTGCATCAACACACAGCCGAGACCCTGAATAGACGCATCGCAATAAACCACAAAATCTTCAGTACCCTCTGGTAGCGATAAAATCGGCGCGCTGCACAACTTCTGCTTTAAGAGCTGGAATGCTTCTTCTTGGTTCGATCCCCAAGAATAAACAACTTTCTTTTGAGTCAGGGCGGTGAGGGGTTGAGCAATCTTAGAAAAATCCCGGATAAACCGACGATAATATCCCGCAAGACCAAGAAATTGACGCACCTCTGAAGGATTCTTTGGTGCCGCCCAATTTCGAATAGCATCGATCTTGGCAGGATCCACATGAATACCCATTTCGTTAACGATGTGCCCGAGAAAGTGTACTTCCTGAATCCAGAAGTCACACTTAGAAAACTTTGCGTACAACTGCTCCTTCCTCAGGAGCTCCAAAATAAGACGAAGATGGCGCTCGTGGTCTTCCTTGCTCTTGGAGTAGATCAATATGTCGTCAATGAAAACGATAACGAAGTCATCAAGGTAAGGTTTGCACACGCGGTTCATGAGATCCATGAAGACCGCTGGTGCGTTGGTCATCCCAAATGGCATAACCAGAAATTCATAGTGGCCGTACCGCGTTCGAAAAGCTGTTCGAGGCACATCCTCCTCTCTAACCCGTACCTGATGATATCCTGACCTCAAATCAATCTTGGAATAGAAACTTGACCCTTGCAGCTGGTCAAACAAATCGTCAATGCGTGGCAGAGGATAACGATTCTTGATCGTCACCTTGTTGAGCTCGCGATAGTCGATGCACATACGAAAAGACCCGTCCTTCTTTTTCACAAATAATACAGGGGCTCCCCAAGGAGAAGAGCTAGGACGAATGAAACCCCTGTCTAGTAACTCTTGAAGTTGATTCGATAATTCTTGCAACTCTCCGGGTGCAAGACGGTATGGAGCACGAGCAATCGGTGCTGCTCCTGGCTGGAGTTCAATCTGAAATTCTACCTGACGATGTGGAGGTAAACCAGGGAGTTCTTCAGGAAAAACATCAGGAAACTCTCGAACAACTGGAAGGTCTTCGAGTTTCCTCTCGTCAGTCTGAGAGTCAGTAATAAGGGCCAAGAGGGAAGGATAGCCCTTACGTAGACAACTTAGAGCCTTCATGGCTGAGATAATACCTACTGTAGCACCGCTACGATGACCCTGAACCGATAAAGATTCACCACTAGCAAGGGGAATACGAACGATTTTCTCCTTGCAGAGAATTTCCGCCTGATATTTGGATAACCAATCCATCCCGACCACTACATCGAAGCTTCCGAGAGTGACAGGAAGTAGGTCAATGTCAAATACTTGACCTAGGAGATCTAATTTGCAACCCATGAGGACATGAGATGCTTCAATAGTTTTACCATTTGCTATTTCCACTACATGCTTAACAACAAGAGATGTAGGACTCAATCCTAAACGTCTACTGAACCCCGTAGACACGTAACTCCAATCGGCGCCCGAATCAAATAATATAGAAGCATAAACACCATTAACAGAGAACGTACCAGTAACTACATTGCCGTCGTTCCGAGCTTCACCAGCTCCAATAGTAAATCCACGCCCACGCGCCACGTTGCCCCCATTGTTCCCATCATTGCTCCCTGCGTTGTTACCACCTGTATTCTGTTTCAATTGTGGGCAATCCCGCTTCATATGTCCCTCAGCCCCACACTGATAACATCCTTTTCTAACTCCCTGACCCTGCTGAGATTGCTGCCCTTGCTGTCTCTGATTCGGCTGAGTCTGCTGCTGCTGCTGTTTTGGCTGAGGAGCCCTACAATCCTTGGCCTCATGGCCTACCTTGTCGCACCTGCGACAAACTCGATCACACTGCCCATAATGATGGAACCCACATTTGCTACACTGAGGCTTCTTTCCCACATAAGATCTCTGATTTTGATTCACTGAGGATGATTGGCTAAAGCTGCGAGTACTGCCAGTGTCTGTCTTCTTTTGGGGCTGAATCGAGTGGGACGCCTTGTCCATATCACCCCACTTGCGCTTACTATCAGTGACAGGAGTAGTGGCTGTGGTGGTGGCAGCAGTAGCTTTAGAAACACGCGGTGGTAGTGAGTTGCTTTCCACCTCCTGATCAATAATCTTGTGAGTCAACCGGACAATCTGGGTTAAGTTATTGAGGTTTGCAGCAGTAACCAAACCCTTCACTCGTGGAGGTAACCCCTTGATGAATAACTCGATCCTTCGAGACATGGGTCGAGACAAATTCGGACACAAGTCAGCCAACTCATACGACCGCTTCACGTACGCTTCAACCTCAGATCCCACCAGTTTCAGATCGTAATACTCGTTCTCTAGCTTCTGTATCTCATCACGAGGACAGTATTCCTCCCTCATTAATTCCTTGAAGTCGTCCCAAGTAGTAGCGTTTGCTGCATCAATACCCAGCAGCTGAACCTGGGCATTCCACCAGGTTAAGGCACCATCCTCAAGCATGCCTGTCGCATACTTCACGCGGTCCCCCACGGGACAGTTGCACATAGCGAACACTGACTCAGCTTTCTCGAACCACCTCAATAGTCCCACAGCCCCTTCCGTCCCGCTGAAGGTCTGTGGCTTACAATCCATAAACATCTTGAACGTACAGGCAGGCTGGTTGTTCGGGTGCTCTGGGTGAAAGAAGATACAACACAGGAGTAAGAGTTGTGTACACGATACAAGATTAAAAGTATTTGGTACAGTTCATACCAGCTTGGTAGGCTGCCAGAGCCTCAGCCACACGTGTGTTTATCAGATTTGTTAACTCAGCCTGAGTCATGTTGATGCTACCACGTCCGTGTCCTCGTCCACTCATGTTTCTATATATGGAAATGAACTAATTTAGGAGTCGAAGACGAGGAAGGTGTTCAGGTTTATCACGTTAAGAACGATTAACTACCATGTTAATACACAAACAGGGAAGAACCCCTCTTACACTCGTTAAGCCTCATTGGGAATTGCATGCACCTCGCGTTATTATTATGTGTGCACCCATGATAATAAGGCGGTTTGCATGCTCCTCTCGATGCTTCTTAACTTATGTTTGAGGTTTCTCCCACCCCAATCAACACAAAATATGCACTACCAACAAGATTAGGATTTGCTAGATGCAATTGTTATGTCACACTATCAATGTGTCATGATGCCTACCATGCCGCATCGTATATGCTATAAATATAGTTACGTTTACTAGGCATATAATGCATAAGCTAAGGAGGAACGAACCTTGCAGTCTGAAGCTGAGTGTCATGGTCATCGTTTGGATCAATTCGGTTATAGTCTGGTTTTATGAAAACGTTTTAAAACCGAGTTCTCTATAACCAGTGGCTCTGATACCAAACTGCACACCCCCAAATTACCACCTAGGGTATGTCCCTATTGGAAGTGCAACGATCCAACAAAGAGCCACCAATCATATCAAACACGAGTTATAATGTATTGAAATACCCAATTGAAATAAATGTATCGTTTGAAAAGTAAAACCAAAACCAAAGTACTGAGCGGAAGCATAAATGTATAAGTGTGTAAATGTATCAAAACCAAATCAAAATAACTGTTTATTATGACCACAACCACTCCAGCAGCATCAGACGGCAAGCTCCCAAGTTCCTTCAATAGTTACCTATAAGCATGTAAACAAGTGTGTCAGACTACGCTGGTGAGTTCAAGGTTTGTGTTTGTTTACCAATTTGTGTTACCGATCATGTGAGTAAAACAGTTTACGAGATGATATGTTGTTTGTCGTTATGATATTTGATGTTTCGATGTTGTTATTACTCGATTACCGAATGGCCATATGATATGTGATTGCCAACCCCAATGCCTCTATCAAAGCATTGGTCATGTTTTAAGGTAATTAGTTCACGCCCGTTCTCCTCGAACGTCGTGAGGGTGCCAAACCTAATAGCGCTATTAACTAATAACCCCCGTTGCCCTACAAGCAACGACCCGGTAGATGTAGTGGTCTTACAATGATAGAAAACTGAGTATGATAACCAACATCCCATTACACATGCATTCCTCCTCGGAACGTTACCCGTTTCCCTTCCCTGGGATCCATGCTTGAGAAAAGAGCAATGAACTCACCTTAGGTTTGCTCGGTAAGATTAATTATTCGTTTAACAGTTATTCAACACGCCCTAACATGGGTACCAGTAACAATTAGTTTCGGATGCACATACACTAGGTATTCCACGCATGACTAATTCATATACTCCCAATTCACATATCACGTAGTCTAATGTATACATAATATCATACGTATTATAACAGTTGAGCATACAATATAGTTAGCATTGTACATGAAAATGTCACATAGTAAGTGATTAATTCCCCCGATATCCTTAAACCCAAGCTCCTTTCTATCAATTATCATCCATCAGTTGACTTGCACACACACACATACACATCAAACAGGTCGGACATCATGTAAGTATTATTTAACCAACAATTCTAGTGTACATACTACACAATTTCGTTGGCAGTTTTCTATATTATCCTCAACAGTAACCCCTTATTAACCCAATTATACCAACCGGCCCAAGCCTTAAATTCCATCCAAACCACCCAGCCCATCACCAACTCACTGTTTAACCAACCCACAGTATATGTTGCGGCCCACTTCAAGCTGAAGTGAGCTCACCAATTCGTTTGATCCGTTGACTGAGGCCCAACATATTAACATATTAATTCAATCAATACTTTAATCTAAAGACATCCAGTTTTCTTTTTTTTTTTTTATCACAACAAACTAATTCATATCACATATATATGTATGTCATGACTATAATCATTCCTTACACAAGCCTCGGTCAATCATTAATTCAATCAGTGGTGCATTTTTTTTAAAGGTCAAGATAGCAACATATTAAAATCGATCCATCCATTACCATCATATTTACAATCATACCCTATTCCTTCCAGTTCGTAAATAATGTCCAGAAATAAATGGGTTCAAGATACATATTATATCCCCTACTATCATTCATGCATTATACTAACTGAACAATATGACTTATCATTCGATCACATGCAATTAGATTTCAATTCCCACTTGATCACTTCTTGGTCTTAACATCATACAATCATGCACATATACAATTCCAAATCACTAATTTATTAATACACCACTTTAGTTAAACATCAAAGAACTCGTTTACAGATCGTATACAATTCGAACATGATTTCTAATCAGCCTCGATCATACACAGCAAGTCGCCCATAAAGAGAACGAGAAATCAAGAATTAAAGCAACATGTTAATACTAACCGAAAGGTTGAAGAGGGTGAGCAGAACTAGGGTTGAAGTGCTTGACAAAGGGAGGAGGTAGGCTTCGATCAAAGGGGTTTCGCTACAGATGCCGTACGTAAATCATGGAAGGAGAGTAGGGTTTACTTATAATACGCAAAGTATGTGGACGTATCCTACAAGGATACCTTAAAGATATACATATCAAGGACTTATCGGACTTCATTGTGGGCTTGAACTGGGCTGCCTATCACTATATGCAGTAAATTGAGATTGTGGGCTTGACTAATTGTAATGTGTTAAATATGTAACTGTTAAATATATAACAGTGATGACCGGCCCAATGTAATGTGTGTATGATAAATATACACATGACATGAACTACCCAATAATATATGGCCCACTAACACACTCGAACATAACCCGACGCGTTTACGTTAAATAACTAATCGTAGCAAAAGTGAAGGAGGAATAACGAGGAACCAAAATTGCGAGACTAACCTTAGAAGTTCGGGTTGTCACATCCGAATACAACTTATCCGATCCTGACATCTTGTACATGACAAGAGTAGGTCCTTCATTTAAGTTGTGTTTGGCCTGTGGTTTCGGAATGTATTTGTCCAGAAAACACTCATCATCTTCAGCTGAATCACTATCAGACTTCAAAACACTTTCAGCTGTGCTTTTAACAATCTCAGTCTGAACACTATCATCAGATGATGAAGAAGAAAACGTAACATCAATTGAATCTGGAAGTTTTACTTCGTTATCATCTTCAATATTAACCAACCCTGATTGTTTTTTCGAATAATTGTCTAGGATTGGTGGTGGAACTTGATGAAAACCCACCCCGGTTCCATCAGAATATACATCTTTGCCTGCTTTGTTTTTCCCAATGGGTTTAGGAACAATGTGTTGCAAAACAAAGCTTGCAGAGTTGTAACTTTTTAGTTTCAACTGGATTCATTCATTTTCAATTTCAGCTTCTTGAAATTTAAGCTTCAACTTTGCATTTTCATCCAGTTGCTAGTTGATTAACTCTTCTTTTACCCGAAAAACTCCCGACAGATGATTGTTTTCCTTAATTGTTTTACCATTTCTGTCATCAGCATCTTTAACCGTTCGTTTAAGCTTCTAAAATTTTTCTGAAATCTGACGATTTTCAAGAACTAACTGTTCATTTTCTTTCCTAACTTTTTCTTTGTCAATTTTATCATTTTCAATTTTGTCAGTTAATTCTTTTACTCTGTCGTTTGAAGTTTTCAACATTTTATCACGGTTAAGGATCTGATCCTCAACACTTCTGATTCTTTCAATCAGATCATCAACTTTCTTACCATTGAGATAGGTGATTGTACTACAAACTTTGCACTCTTTGATGCAATTTTTGCAGTCAATGTCACCTTTGACTTTCTTACCTGACTCAGTCGTTGACACATTTGAACTAACCTGGCTTTTAGACTCAAAATCGGACTTAGAGTCTACCTCAAGTGCCTTAGCAGCCAGTACCTTGTCAGCCATCTTTCCCAAGTTTTCAGCTGTCAACTCTTGTGTCGTGTCAATGATTCCATCATCAACCTTCTTTGGCTTTTCATCTTTTTCTTTTTCTTTCTCTTCTTTCTCCTCTTCGCTTCCCCACCATTTTCTTTGCCAACCCTCTTCTTCTTCAGCAATTTGTTGAATTATGGTTTCAAGATCAAGGGTCTTATAGTCAATAGCAATGTTTCCCATGGGGTCAAGATAACATTCTCTGTCTGGATCCCATCTCTTCGCTATTTTTGCTTCAGTATAGATACCAGATATTCTGATCATCCTACTTTGAGCTAGCATCTTTCTATTGACATACTTCTCTTGTTCATTTCTGTTGTCTTTAAAAGGAATAGGTTCAACAATCTTTGCCATAAAAGCATATCCAACCGCATCCTCCTCTGGTAATAACTCACTCCAGTCAAAACCTTCATCGTTATGAATCACAGCAAGAGCTCTGGATTTCTCTTTGTTATCCTCAAGCTGCTTCATTCTTGGCGGTTCCGATTTATTCTGATGATAAATCGCTCTCTTGTAGTAATCTTCTTTGAACGGGTTCTCAGAATCATCAGATAAGCATTTCTACATTCACGCTTAAAGTGACCTTTCTGTTTACACTTGAAACACGTCACTTTAGACTTGTCAAAGCCTAACTTGGTAGATGGTCCACCAATAGACTTTCTTCCTGTTATCTCCATGAAACGTTGTGCCCTTCTCACTGCACTGGCTATACACCACCTTATGTCGATCAATTCCATCTCCTCAGGGTCTATTTGATCGTAGTCTTCCTTTGTCAGGTTGGTGTTGCCTATATTGCCTGTCACAAGGCTTTCATACGACTCTAGCACAGAAGCTAAGAAAACCATCTGTTGCTTTGCAGACTCCTTGCTGAAGTTTTGAGCGTTCTTTAAATCCACTGCGATGTTGCATTGAAATAGATTCTTTGCATCTGATTGATTTGAACTTGATGAAGAACCACTGTGAAAACCACTGCTCGAACTCTCTTTGCTTGATGTGTTGGAATTTTCAGCAGAAAAAGCTGTCTTGGGAGATGTATTCTTTAGAATCATGCTTTTTGGATAATACAAATCCAAATTCTGCTGGTATGAAGAATGATTCACTTTGTATGATTTCTTTATCTCTAGCTTGTGACTCTCTAGTCTTTCAATCAACAAATCAACTATAAGATCCTCAGATTTGATCGTATTCTTCAACATCAACGCAAAGTATTGCCAATCCATCTCATCTGGCAAGGAGTCAAACAATTTGTCGACTAGCTCTTCTTGAGAATATGCAATCCCATGTCTTGCCAGTTCCAACTTCAAGTGCCCGAACCTCTCAATCATTTTAGAAACAGATTCATTTTTCAAACAACTAAATAAATCAAACTCTTTTCTCAACAGTTTCTTTTTGTTTTTCACTATTTATGCACTACTCAAGCATTTCACTTCTAACTTTTTCCAAAGATCTTTAGCATTGTTGTACTCGATCAAAGATATTATATCTTCTCGGACAGACTGAAACAGCAACGTGATGCACTTTTGCTCGGCAACAAACGTTTCTATTTCTTCAGTTGATGTCAAATTTTCACCATTTTTGCCTCCATCACTGTATCCATTCTTTAGACTTTTCCAGCTGGGATAAGCAAATGCCTTTAACCATTCTTCAAACTTCTTGGCCCACCGACTGTACTCTTCGATTGCCATCAACTTCGGGGGTTTATTATATGTTTCGTATGCACTTTCCACACCTAAGGTATCCGATAAAGTTTTCTTAGCATTCGGCGTGTTCTCATTGGTGTTGCTAGAAGTACCATCTCCAGATTTTCCAGCAAAGGCATACATATCACTAAAAGGATTCATGAATTCGTCCATTTTTCACGTACCTGAAACAGTCAACAAACACTTAGAAAATTTTGAGATTTTGAAAAAACA
This sequence comes from Helianthus annuus, assembly GCF_002127325.2. Lineage (NCBI taxonomy): Eukaryota > Viridiplantae > Streptophyta > Magnoliopsida > Asterales > Asteraceae > Helianthus > Helianthus annuus. The sequence goes on from NC_035440.2 coordinate 152,915,226, forward strand.
GCAAATCCAACCGGAATCAGTTTGAAGCGAAATAGCTTTAAGCGGAATCAGCAAGAATTTTCAAGCGAGATCAGCCTTTTCAAGCGAAATATCTTATTTCGCTTGAACTTTCAAGCGGAATAAGAATTCAAGCGGAATAAGAACAATATTTTCAAGCGGAATATGATTTAATCTAATTTCGCTTGAAATTACACAAGTATTTCAAGCGGAATCAGATTTTCGAGCGAAATCAGACACAATGTTCAAGCGGAATAAGCTTTTTAATGAGGTTTCGCTTGAATTTTTTCAAGCAAAATCTGATGATGTCAGCATTTTCGAACAACTTTTCAAGCGAAATAACTTTGTTTTATCTGATTTTTTTCGAATTAAGGTCCAAAACTCTCAGGGATTAGTTAACACTATGTTTCGCTTGATATATGTCAAAATCAGGCCATTTCAACCGTAAACTATCGTTCAAATCAGAAAAGAAGGTGAAGAAGTGTGAGAATTCGAAGAAATCAAGCTGAATTGGTATGAACTCCTCGTCCTGAGCTCTGATACCACTTGAAAGATCGTTCCGGTGACCCTAAACAGTCAAGTTGAGTAGTTCATCATCATTTACAAAGGCGGAATCAATGTAAACAACGTCAAACAGCTTGTTTCCTTTCAATTTCTTTCTATTAATAATCTCCTGAGTCTTTACAATGATTTCTAACAAAAATCCGGCAGCACCTCGACTCAATACACAAGACCTGATTCCGCTCGAACTGTTACAAATGAACTCAACCTACACCTATTTATACTAATGCTGATTCCGCTTGAAACATGTTCAAGCGGACCCTGATTCCGCTTCAAACACTTTCGCGAAATCACCATTTAACAACTTCGAGCGGAATAACAAGAATTCTGATTTCGCTTGAAATGACATGTTGTCATTTCAAGCGGAATTACATGAAATAACCCACCTTTTGTTTTCCAAACCCTAATCTATCTTATCTAGACCTAAGACTCGATTAAGACGTAGTTAACAGACATTCAATGCACCAACATATACTACCCTTAGTAATTAAAGCATTAATTAAATGTTGACAAAAATGATATCTTGATTCACAACCATTGATAAAAAAATATAGGGTCTAGATTAATTCATTTTTTCTTCTTTTAAGAAGATTCTTCTCAAATGCACCTCCCCTATACATTTACATATATATATATATATATATATATATATATATATATATATATAGGGTAAGGTTATTGTAAAAAAGGTTAAAAGTGTGAGAAATATTATGGAGATGACATGTGTCCTCGTTCTAAATTAATTTAAAAGGGTAAACAAGTAATTTTATCATTGATTCAATTAATTCAAAAACTTCCATAACCGCCTCCTTATTTATAGGAACATGATTTTTCTAAAAGATCTCTATAAAAACACTACGAATAACACTGCAACCACTATTCAGCACGTATATAACACCGTTCAATAAGTATATAACACCATTTTAAAGATCTCTATAAAAACACTACGAATAACACTGCAAAATCACCATTCAGCACATATATAACAGCATTCAATCATTATATAACACCATTCAATAAGTATATAACACCATTCAATAATTATATAACACCATTAAATAAGTATATAACACCATTCAATAAGTATGTAACACTATTAAAGACACTACCTCCATTTCCAGAATGTGTTCTTAGTATAATGTTCATAGTATGGTTATTGTACACGGTGTTTTAAACCTGCATGCATGGTGTTTTACATCTGCATGCTATTTGAAGAAACATTGGTTTGAATGACCGGAATCAGTCAGACCGGGGGTTTAATTCTTCATAAAAGGGTAAGTCCTCTCGTTTGATTCGGGGTTTGGCTGAGCTTCTTCTCCGAACGATATCTGCAAAACAAACAGCCATTAGATTCGCCACGGGGAGAATGGGGGTTCTCTCCATGACCACCCTCCGCGTGTGAGAATAAGTATAGATCTCAATGAAGAAGAAAAAGTAGTAGTAGTGAAAGTGAAGTGAGAGTAACCTGAGAGATTATACCTGAATTGTCTTATTTATAACCGGATTTGGGCGGGAAAGTTTGTTGACGGAGACAATAACGGAAAGCATTTTCGTAAGCGGTTACCCTTTCTTCCGTTAGTCACTATTCTGACGTTTATGCATACGGATCGTGGGCGAGATCAACAGCTGGGGAGATGCCACGTGGAAAGTGAATGTGAGTGGATCCTTCTCCAAGTTAATGCCATCATCGTGACCTGGATGAGCGTTCAGGATGATGCCACGTCACCATTCGGTTATAACTGAATGGTTTATGCACGATGAAGTCTTCTAGAAGGTCTTACAGCTGTAACCCTTCATCCTCTTGCCATGTGTCAATTATGTTACAACAGAAAGGACTTCTTTTACTTAAGTCTTGGTTTTAATGGCGCGGAGATGTTTTAGGGTTTCGCTCCCAAATCTAACTCTTCTGTTGCATGAGCTCGTGCAAGGATTTAATATTAGTTCTATCTCGGCGCGCGGATGTTGAAGACTGCTTTCTTTTAAGTTTTCTTCTTTAGAACCGGTGCGCAGCCGCACAGGGTTCCCTTTAAGAGGTTTATTGTGATGAAGTTGTGGTATGGTCCAATGTGCTTGTGCAAGGTTTTTGGGACCATACGCCTTCACTAGTAGATGTTCCAGATTCCATATGTTAAAACACCATGGTATTTTAAACCTATATTCCAGTAGATGTTCTTCGCATGTTCATCGTATAATGTTTTACACCTGCATTCCAGTATGTGTTTAAAACACCACGCTTTAAATCACAATACAATTAAAACACCACTGTATGAACATAGACAAAACATCATGAACTAAACATCTGATCGAAACATATTTTTTCTCTATATAAGTATAGCAATATGGTACTCATATTAAAGATAAAAAACGCTCGTTATTATGGTGTAATTGTTTTAAAAGTTACGTATAAAAAGTTATTGACGTTTAAAAAAGGACGGTGGGAAGTTGCATGTGCATTAATGTTAGTTTCTTAATTTAAAAATGTTAAATTTACCTATATACCCTTAATCTAGAAAATTAATATGTTTAATAGTAAACATTATTTACAATTTTTTTCCCTTTACCCAAAAAAAAATTTACAATTTTGTCATTATGATCTCAAACCATTAGATCTTTGATCTAATGGTGTAGATTCTTTCTTATCTTTCTCACAAAAAAAAAACCATTTTTACATGAATCTCTACCTATATATATATACACACACACACAGATAAGCCAACATAACCAAAATAAAGACTTTTCGAGAAAATCTCAAAGTTTTGTGAAAATCGTAAGTCTTGGGAAACTTAGGGATTTTAGAATAATTGGTCATTAAATCATTCCTACTTGAAACTAGGATGTGTAGACCAATTTTGTGGAATTGTGCTTGTTGAAACTACACCTAAAGGTGAGTGTCACTACCCCTCTTTTACTGTTTTATATAATGTTTTGGGGGAAGAACACGCCTTAAAAAGGATATGTTATGTTTTGTATATAAAATGTAACAACTCTCACCAAAACTATTATTTATTATTTATTTGGTCCAATAGAAAACCCTAATTAAGACCCCCAAGTAGTATTGCACGACCCCTAAAATTTTCAGAATAGTTGGAATCGGGATCAGGGCCCCTAAAATTCAAGGGGGTAAACCCTAATTGATGATTATCATCACAGTTTGCTGTCGAAATCGAATTTTAATGAACGGTCAACTCAGCTAAGCTAGTAACAGACGTGGCAACCCTATGCTAAAAGTAACTCGTCGCGCCACGCGCGGGAACCAGGTGCCTCTGGCGCGCCACGCGGGGGAGCCCATTTTCCAGTATAAATAGAGGACTTTGGCACTTGAAGTTTGGCGTTGGTTCGACGTTAAAATTCAATACGTGCAACGAGATATCCTCTATTTACTACAAAACACACACGATCACGAAACGCTGCCGTGACAACAGGGTAATAACTCGATCGCTTTTACGATTCAATGTCCGATCGATTGAAACTATCCAATGGATGTTTAAGTGTTGTCCATATTACGGTTATACTTTGTCATTCTTCGTGAATTCGATGGATGTTAAGTATCGCACTTTGTCATTCGTTGTGAGGGTTTGTATCTCGTGAGTTGTCGTAAATGCTGTATTAGTTACTGACCTAGTTTTCGTGTGCATTGTTATTTGAAATTAGGTTAATCAGGCTTATCATGTAACATTTGTGCTCAAAATCATTATGAACAGTTCAATTATCAATAAAACAATGTTATTTGATCCCAATGTTTGTTTGGTTGTGTTTTACATTTTTCATGTTTTGACTTTTGTTCGATTTTAAACTCTACATCGCTTTCTGGAGAATTATACGCAAACTGGTGCATAAACGTACTCAGTTTAATGCGACAAATACTCTGGAACATCAACATATACTCAACATACCCTAAATAACCTTTACATAACTTAGAAATAAGTTTTGAAGGCCTTGGTATGGCAAAAACAAGTTAATTCGCTTACAGGGACTAATTTGACAAACTGTGAAAGTATGCCAATTTGAACTGTAACAAACATTCCGGAATATGACCATAAGTTAAACACACCTTAAATATCCTTTACATAGCTTAGAAATAGGCTTTGAGAGGTTCGGTGTGCTAAAATAAACTTTTGGGTCATTCAGTGACTAAAAGTGTCAAAAAGTGCACAAGTTTGCACTTTCGCGCATAACTTACGTTCTGAATACATCCGGACATCCAAAATTTATGTAAGCATCCTAATATTATGTTTTAATGTTTGGCTTGTCAAAAATCCATTCGTCGCGCAATTTGGATCGTTTTTCGCGCTTATGCGCATTCTGTCGTAATTAACCGAACATCGCGATCGTACGGCCAAACGAACCAACATCCGACATATTTTTGAGCATGTTTCATGTCCTCAATGTTTAGGCATCATTTTAGGGCCTTAAAGATGGCTTAACGGGCCTTGAACGTGTGACAACCGGTAATTAACGGCTTCTAATTACGTGATCAACGAACATTTAAGGCAATAATTAATAGTGTTTAAGGCACGAGTTAACCCAATTAGGCTTTTTTTAATGCCTAGGAAAGCCTATTCGACTTTACAGTACGCGAATGGTGAATTGCGGAAAAATTGCGTAACGATAAGCGGTAACGAGCGGACACCGTACAAAATACTGACAACGCCGACGAATACAAACTTTGTACATATAATTTATATTTAAATATTTTGTTTTGTGAAATATTCATGCTTTCGAACGACATAAAACACAAACGCGAACGAGAAACGCAGAAACAGTAACGCACCGACAATCAACGACGAAACGGAAGCACCGGACTCGAATTACGACTCGATATTAATATGTTATGATATATTTAGCTTCGTTATCGAATTTTAATGTCAATCGTTTAAAACAGAGCGAAAAATTGATTTAAAAACGGCAAACGGAGCAAATTACGCGTTTACCACAACCAAAAAACGCACACAATGGATACCGACTACCCACATCATGTTATGTAATTTTGAAGCTAAAGTAGCGTTTTACGACATTTTACGCCAATTGGATTTGAAAATGGGCTTAGGAATTTCCGGGCCGCTTAAACGCACGAGATGGGCTCGTGGGCCTTGGGCCCAAGCCCAAGCCCATTAGTGGAAAACCTAACTATATAAGACTATCTAAAACCCTACATCCTCATTCATGTGCAGCCGCTACCCTCTTAATTTCCCTCTCACTTGTCTGCAACTTAGATCATCAACAAAAAAAAATACAAAGGCTTTCTCTCTCGATGACATACATACACAATTCCACAACTCAGACACCCCTTTCTCCTCCCTGATAACACCCCACCACGTTTCATCTTGAATTAACCACACTCACCCCTTGATTCTCGATATTAAGCGGCCGGCCACCACCATTTGGTGGTGGCGTACGACGGTGATAAGTTCAGAGAGGCGGAGAGAAATATGGATCGAGGAAAGAGAGACGGTTCGAGAGGAGAGGGGGAGAACCCGGTGGAGCCGGTGCCGTCGTCGAGTCACAGCAGCCGCGGGTCCAAAAATTTCTCCGGTAAACTCTTATAATTCGTCATCTTCCCCTCTTTTACTTTCAGATCTGTAAAGATCTATCTCTCCGGCCAGTTTTGGTGACGTTTCAGGTTTGATGAGTGGCGGTGTCGGCGTTGATGTCGTCGTTTACGACAGCGGAGGGGTGGATGTTCGAAAGGGTGAAGTTGATGGTGATGGTTGAAGCCAAAAAGGCGACGACAGTTGTCGTCCGGCAACAATGACGGCGGTTCGGGAGCCGGATGTTTGTTTCGGATCTAGGATATGCTTGGTTCGAGTTTGTCTCATCTCGGGTCAGATTGGTTACGGGCGAGTCTTGGTTCGGCTCGGGTCACTGTGCGGTTTGGGTTCAGTAAAATAAGGTCAAAGCTGGTCAAGGCAGTCAACTAAGGTCAACGGATCGGTTCGGGTCAACCGCGGATCGGACGGGTCAGATTTACTCAGTCAACTCAGCGAGTCAACTCAGTCAACGGGTCAACCGAGTCAACACAGCGAGTTGACTGGTCAAACCGGGTCAACTCAGTTCGGGTTCGAGTCAAACCAGTCAACACAGCAGGTTGACTGGTCAATGCTGGTCAACTCTCGGGTCAATCACGGTCAACTCAGGGCCCGGTAAAGTTTTGACGTAGCAAATATTTATTTCGTTAGCTTAGATAGTTTACGCGACCGAGCTCGACCCGACTCGATTATTTACTAGCTTAGGTTTTGATATTTTGGCGAAAGTTACATTTTGATTACATTGCATGGATTATTGTTGTGTCTTGACAAAATACGACGACTTTGATTGTCGGGTTATTCGAAAAACAGAGGAAACTCTGTCCGTTTTTCCTAAAAACCCGTAACATGAGACGTAATTACATTCTAAAAACGACACTTATCAACAATTCGAGTTTTTCTTATAAGATATAATATAGAGATATATTTATTTGACGACGTTTTTCGAATTATAAAACGAAGTTGTAAAACGACGACAAATTAAATAACTTCGTGTACTTTCGTAAAATAAATATAATTGTTATACTTATTTCAAATGACTATTATTCGACGATTATTTATTTCCACGTTTAGAGACATCGAAACCCGATACACTTTTACAAATAAATATAATTATTTATATTTATTTCGAATGTCAAAATTTCAGAACACTTTTATACAATAAATATAATGTTTATATTTATTTCGAACGACTATTATTCGGCGATTATTTAATATAAATATAATTGTGTATATTTATTTCACCGTCGATACTTCGTGTAATTTTATTAAATAAATATAATGTCTTATATTTATACCAAGCGTCAACGATAAATTGCCGTACCATATATGTTTATATCTATTTGTTTCCATCCTATGAAAACTACACGCTATATTACCGCATCACATACGACATATCGAATACGTACCATCTTATCTACGTATTTCTATTCACGACGACCAACACGACATCGAAAGTATATATTTATATTTGAATATATATAAATATATATATATCTTAATCCCTCGAAAACTAAGTCGATCTCGAGACTTAGTTTTATCCCGATTATAACGGGATCAAATAACCAAGATTGGTTATTCTAAATCAAAACAATAACACCTTTATAGAATCGTTTAGTTAACGATTCGGTAGAGCTCGGACACGTAGTTTAGCTACGTTTAAATTAGAAAACTGATATGTTATTTCCTCTTAGGAATACTATAGATGCACGCTAGCTAATTCACGTTATTGGAACGCCACTACGGAATCACACTAAACTAGCTTTGCACAGGAACATCCAGGTGAGTTCATAACCCCCACTTTTTACTGTTTTACATTTTTATAAAATGTTTTCGGGGGTGGAAAGACATGCAAGTTTTTCAAAATCACACAAGGTTTCGATAAATGAATATTGCATATTTATAAACCATTTTGCGACATGATTTTAACAAACTCAAATGGTTTACGAAAAGATTATGCTAAACATACCGGTTTATAAAAACATTAGTGTTTTTCGAAACATGCATGAGTTTTAATAACACGAATGGCGTGGGCAAAGGCCCAAGGACATGGGCAGAGGCCCAAGGACATGAATAACTCTCACATTATACGTTAACTAGGGTATGGTTAAGCTAGGGAATGAACTGTTAGATCAGGTGAGCGAATAGTAATCTCTCTTAAGTGCCATTAATCTTGTATAAGACCGAGGGCAAAAGTGGTAGATCTATCGGGTGTAGCGAGCCCCACTCTTGGGTCCTTGTGTGGCCCATGTAGTGCTTTTGTTGTTCTAACCGGGTGGACCGGGGGAAATCCGCTAGGTTTGAGTGCTTCCTATGTCGCCACACATATTAATGTCCTTGCAAAACATTAATGATCTGTTCATAGACGCTTACATACCAGTTTTAATACTCAGATTTTCAAATGTTTTTAAGATTCATTTGAAGTAAACTCACAAATACATGGATTTACAAACTTTGGTAACGTTTTTCAAACTATACCTAAGTAAGAGGACGCGCTGATCCTGCTTACAAAGGTTCGTTTGGGCTCGGCCCATTCTCTCTCGTGCAATGCACAAAGACTCTCGTGAGCTAGACTCACAGTTTTCATATATCATGCCAAGAAAATGATTTTACTATATTTTCTCAGCAACTTTAAAACCGGTTATCAAAAAGATTTATTTTAAATCTTTTCAAAACAAACTATGAACTCGCTCAACTTTATGTTGACTTTTTCGCATGTTCTTTCTCAGGTTGCATTTTCAAAACTATGGAACGGTTGGAATAGGAGAACCCATGGGAATTCAAGTACTTAGCGGCGTTCATTTTCTAGAAGTCTTAGCTAATTGCTTCCGCTGTGCAATGAAGATACCGGTCCAGTCACGCCAAGCTCTGATATTTCGGGGTGTGACAGAACGTGTCGAAAATGGCCTTAAACCACAACAGGGACCTAAACTGTAAATTCTAAAACTTGTTGTCTGATCTGCACCTTCAGGCGACCCGCGTAAGCCCAGGGTCAACCTTCACGCGGGCCGCATCAGACATACAGACCAGATTCAATGTTTCTGATCCACTTGCAGCGACCTTTCGAACACCCAAAGGGCAACGACACGTGTCAAAACCTTATGGTGGGGGCAAAATAAGCCACCATAACTTTGCGACAAGTGTACGGATTGGATCGTGGCACGATATTCGAGAAACGATCCTAACGGTCTTGTTTTTCCTATAAATACCCCCCCCCCCCTTTTTTGGTTAAAAACCCACAAAATCTGATCTAAAGCTCTAAGTTGAGGCCTTTGCTTCATTCCTGAGCTCCTGAATCGAGATTAGCTTTCGGGGACCCTTCGTAAGTGTTCTTTCGTTCTTTTATTCGCTTTTCGAGTCCGAAAGTCAAGCTTTGTTTGACTTTCTGCGTTGACCAGCCTATGGTCAACACGAAGTTCGTTGGAACTTCATAACGTGAGCGTGATCACGATGGTTATAGTCCATAAAGACTATACCTACTGATTACCACGTTATCTAGGCTCAGCGACGAGTCGTAGTTTCGTCCAAAATGCGCATTCTTGCGTATTTTGTAACCAAACTACTCGTGGGTATCAAAACCATTTGTTTTGATACCAAACCTGTTTTCTAAACTTAGTTAAGCATGTTCTAACATGCTTAGCTCGTCACTTTTAGTTTAATGCTTATATAGGGTCGTAAGGTAAGCGATCTAAACAATCGCTTATACTTTCGAACCCGACCCATTTGGCCGATCATTAGGATCCGACCAAAACACATTAGGTGACCCTAGCTGTAACCTTCCGAGGTTATACCTTATGGTCACGATGTTAGGCGTTCTAAACGCGTTCTACGCGAACGACGCGTTAAGGTAGCATAAGCTACCTAAACGGGTCGTAGTGGGTCGTAAGCACTTAGGCTAAGTTTCATTTTAGTATGTAGGCTTTGTTAAACCATATTACACGAGTCTCCATACTTGTTTGGTTTACGAACCCGCATACTATCCGATCCTCCAATTTAGGTCCGGTATATTAACATAGTTACCTATATTAGGTGCCGTTGATATCTGTGATCTCTAGCGTTATTTGGTTGTTATACAAGAACTTCAAAGCAATCTCAGGTGAGTACATAGTCCCTTCTTTTACTGATTTCCATACTGTTTTTGGGAGAAACACATGTGCTTACTTGTTACTTTCATGCTTTCCTGTTTTCACATCATATACTTGCTATGCTCATTAGTACACTATTAGTACATGATTTACATTACATTGTTTCGCTATGTATGTTTACTTAGCATACTTAGTACATTGATTTGCGTTACATTTTTGCTATGTGTGTTGACTGATAACATGCTAGCACATTGATTTACATGACTTTTATGCTATGTATGCCCATTGTGCGCGTACTTAGTACATTTATTCATCACATCATTTTGGTATGACATTTGGTTTGTTCAAATTATACAATGTACATTCATTAACACCGATCATGCCGCCCGTTAGTAGGTAATGGTACCATAGGACTTGACAACTCCCATTCCTGAAATCTCGGGTTTGTTTGGATTGGAAGGAATGACCGAATACGATAAACATAACACATATAGACCTTTAATTTGTTTAAAGGTCTATCACTACAGTCACAAAGGCTTGAATGTATGCATTTTCACAATACCGCATAAATGTATCAGTATAGCATGCAATTTTTCCACAAAACATAACTTTGACTTAAACTATGTTTAATTCAATACCCTGTTTTTGTGCATTTTTACCTATGGCCTAGTTGATATATTTCACAAGCCATACATGATATTTTGGATACACATTATATGATTTACATTAAACATAAACAAATTGACAATTGATATACACATTTGGTGGTTTACATTAGACATGGACATTTTGATATGGTTTACACAATAACACTTGACAGTTGATTTATACACAAACAATTTACATAGTGGTTGGTTTGGGTAAATGGTTTGAGTAACGTGGCGTATGTAATATGATACAAACATGGTGGATACGCCGCTGGTACTTCCTATATATAAATGTTTGTATAATATTACCTATCGTAGCATTACTTAAATCATTTCAATTTAGACATATTACATTTTACACAAATAACATATTCTTCACAAGACATTATTTTTTACAAACAACTTATCTTATACAAACTCATTTTACTAGGTTATTCATTTAACCTTACACTTTATTTATACATATCATCTGATCTTATCGTTTTTCATACGATTTACAAAACAAAACAATTTACAAGGTTCATGACTCACTGTTATTAAACGTTTTCCTTAAACTCAAGTCATGAATCCCATTTTCACAAAACCTATGTATCTCACAGGCATTTTTATGCTGACGTACCTACTTTCACATGTGTTTTCAGGAGCTATCGCTTAGGATGATGATTGTGATACTAGGGCGGACCTGTGCCTTAGAGACATAAAACGAAGATAGACGTAGTGTAATTATGTTATAAACTCTTTATTTCCCGTTTAAAGTCAATGTAACACTCGTGTTTAATAAATAAAATATAACTTTGTATGCCATAGTTGTGAAACAAATAATTCTGTCTCAACACTCCCCGACGTTTCCGCCGCGGTTGCATGTTATACGCGGTCGGGGTGTGACATATCAGTAGGCTAAACTCTGCCCGTTTAAACTTGCAATGTGAGTCACTCTCTTTTATCAGAAGTATTTTACAATACCTCAAATTATTTTCAAATTTATAATTACAGGGATTAAGTCGTGGTTATCTTGAATCACTGGCTAGTGGGGTATTGTGCACATTACTAATTTCTAACGGTTAGGCTAATAAATCCTAACAGTGATAATCATCACTACTTGGGTGAAAGGACCCAATAGTGGTATGACCATCGTCACCAGGAGGTGACAGGCCGCCAGATAAAAATAAGATAAAAGCCATTGTAATCGCTCTTATACTGTTGATAGCTAAGTGTCATTTTGTTAACTTTGAATGATTCACCAGTATTTCCCCGCTGACAAAAATCTTTTTAAAACATGTTTCAGGCGACCTCATGTGAACCAAGGAAAAAGTGCTACGGAGCACTAATCAAGCTTGAAGGGTGGCTCAGTTAAATAAATAAACATATTTTGTAAACCAAGGAATTTCCTCGGGAAATTCCTCTATTGTAAATTACGGGGTTAATCCCAAGTTATGAAATAAAATAATCGGGCATTTTCAAGTTTAAAGATCCTGCTAAAATCTTCCGCTGCCAAATCAAATGATAAATACCACGGGTTTTTCTGCCCCACGGCTCCTGGACCGGGTAAAACCGGGATGGGGGCCGTGACAGAAAAAGGTGGTATCAGAGCCACTGATTCAAGCCAATTAAGTATTCTTAAATACTTAAATTTCTGATTGCCTTTCTGTGATTCTGTGAAATTTTAGTTACAAGAATTTAACTTAGAATTTTGGGTATTTCTTCATGTATACTAACAGCATGAATGATGTAATACTAGGAAATTCTAAATAATAATAATAATAATAATACCCAGAATAATAATAATAAATATCATTGATGTTGTTATATCTTAAATTGGTAGTAAAATAAATTTTGAATCAATTAATTATGAGTTTTATAAACTAAAGTAGTATGAGTGAATAGATATAAAACTATATTTTGTCTAAGTGTACATTTATTATGGAATTTTGTAGAGAATATATATATATATATATATATATATATATATATATATATATATATATGATTTACATGACAATTCATCCAAACCATAAATATATAAGTGTTATACTAGTAATTGCCTAATAGCGAGACCAACTCTATAATTTCAAGTAACCAACCAAGTTACAAACATAATAATTATTTCTTTGACACATGACAATAGATATTTTTGTACAATACAAAAATAAATAAATAATAGCAATCCAATCCATCTTTTTCTTTCTGTCGAAATATTTATTAAGGCCATACTTGCATCATTTTTTTCCCTTACACACCATGGCATATGGTAAAATAGTACAAAGCCATGCTTTGTTTCTTATTTGACCTTCCAATACTTTTCAACCTACAAAACCAACACTACATCTAAAGATTATACACACAATCAAATATCTAAGATTTGTGCTCTACCCATTTACAAAATCCAATTACAATAACTTTGAAACACCATCGTGACCCACCGAAAGGACCTCCGAGAACCGTCGCACGGCCACCATCATCGCCACCATGCATACACATGACCGCAGTTCGCATCCGCAAAACTAACTCGTTTGTTCGCGCGCATCGGTTAAGGTAAAGATTCGACCCATCCAATTACAATAACTCGTTTGATATATGTGTTTGTGTGTGCAGAGATGTTAGTGGGGGTGTGTGTGATGATGCATGTGGTATGATGTGTGTGTTATGTGCAGGTGTCTTTGTGTGTGTAATGTATATAATATATATTATATATTATGTGGTTATGTAGTATGATACTATGTGTGTGTGCATGTAATATATAAGTAAACACACATACGAAATAGTTGTTTTAGTTTTTAGCACAAACAGATAATTAACAATTAAGAAATTAATCATGTTTTTAATATATAAAACTTTTAATATTTTAGGGAATTAACTTATAAATTTTTTTTAAGTGTTAACCAAAAGTGTGCACCTTGATAATTTATTTCGAGTAAGTTAGTTCGCGGTCGTCAGAAAACTTAACGAAAGATCTTTTAATCTAAATAAATTATATAATACTAATCTCATAAATACGGGTTTAGGTTCGCATAATTTTTGAGGACGACTCGATTGTTGGATTTTTGCGTTTTTTGCTAAGCTAAGGTACGGATCCTTTTTCTTTTTCATCATAGTATAACTTACCGTACGGATTCTTTGGTGTTACCCTCATAGTATTAAAGTGTATCCGATACTTTGTAGTACGGATTCCCATTTCTGACATCATAGTATTTTTATCCTATCCGTCACTTTGCAGTACGGATTTTTGTGTGTTCCTGTTAGCCGTTGATATGTGATGCAAACCAGTCTGGTATTGTTTGTATGATTATTAGGGTGATGTAGCATGCCATACCTTAGACTTGTACTCATGGTCGCATGTTCCTATTAGTATTATTTTCAGTTGATTGTAAACTATTTACATGGCCTTAGTTTTTTGTACTCTGTCACCCGAGCGTCTGGCTTGCCGTTTGGGCGTCAACGGCATGGCACTTATCGTGACAGTGCGTAATAAAAGTTCACGGCGTCTCTAGTTTGTGCTCGTGTAGCGCCTTGGCCCCTAGAGGCGTATAGATCGATCTTAGTTCCGAGTTTGAGTTTGTTGTGTGGAGATGGAATAATGGGTGAACGCCACACTCACCATCTCATAGGTACATGGACTAGCTAGCTGTGTACCAGTCTGTTTTTGGCTCTGGGTGCTTCGTTATTACATGACTTATTGTTGTGACATTCAAGGTCACCTAATTAGTATATGCATTTGATACGTTTGTGATATGATATGATCCGTTTGCTACTGTGCCAATTATACTTTAGACGCATATTTCTAATTTGGTTCAACATCTACTTCAGTTTAATTTCTGTACCCGTATTGATTTGTTATTTCAATATCGTTTCGTGTTTCTTTCTTTTCGTCCATCCTTACTTGTACTATTGTTCTTTCCGTTACTGAGCAATTCTTTGGCTCAGCCGTAGTTTTCTTTTCTGTGTTTTTCTTGTCTTGTTTACAGGTAATCAGGGATAAAATGGGTAATCAGTAATGAGAGATTAATGGATGTTCAAGAGTATTTAAAGACTCTTTATTTTGTTAAATCATGTACTTTTAAATGAACTTAAGACTTAGGGTATTTTGAGACGTGTATGTCACCTTGAATCCTATCTTATATTAAGTGGATGTGTTTTGGTTATGATATTTGTAATAGTGATGCTCCGACCTGCCCCGGGTTGGGGTGTTACAGTTATGGTATCAGAGCCAAGGCTCCTTCCTGTAGAAAACTTAAACCTTAATAACAAAACACGTGAGGTAATGGGTAGACATCGGGTTAGGATTCCTCTTTGCCATTTTTCCGCTTAATGTAAAATCTCGATGCTCATCTGAAAGTCTTCTTTTCAGATGGCTCCTAAAAGACGTGTGAACACTCGTCGTAGTGGAACTAATACCTCAGACGACACTCCTCTTGAGGCTCTTGTTGCTAACGCTGTCAATACAGCTATTGCGGGTTTAGTTCCTAACTTATTACAGCAGTTACAACAAATGAATCATGGAGGTAACCATAATGGACCACCACCAGGAGGTAACCACAACGGACCACCACCAGGAGGTAACCATAACGGACCACCACCAGGAGGTAACCATGACAGGCTACCTCTCGGAAATAATGTTAACCCTCCTGTTAGCATCCATCAATGGCTTGCACACTTCCAAAAACAAAAGCCAAAATCATTTAGTACTGCTACTACACCAGTTGAGGCGGAAAACTGGATCGCTCATATCGAGAAATTGTTTGAAGTGTTGGGCGTTGTTGATGTGTTCAAAGTCAGGCTTGCTACTTATAAATTGGAGGATGATGCTCATAGGTGGTGGAAGATCTTGAAAAGTTCTCGTGGAGGAGATAATTACGCAGCTACACTCTCATGGGATGAGTTTCGCTCACTATTATCAGCAGTATTTCACTGATGCTGACCGTAGTGAATATCTGAGAGAGTATTCATCCATCATGCAGAGAAATGATGAGCCTATCATGGAATTTAAGAACCGTTTCTGTCGCTTGGTTAGTTTTCTAGGCCCCGCCGTTGGCACGATAGAGCAGCAGATAAACACTTTCAAGTTGGCTATATGTGACCGGGATAGGAAGTTTATCCTGAATCTTCGTTTCAATGACATTAATGAGATTGTTGACGCGGTTAAGAACTTGGATAACGATAAGAAGCATCGTCAGAAGGCGTTTGATGATAACCGCAAACGTCCAAGGGAAAATAATCAGGATCGCTCTTCTTTTCGCGCTGGAAACGATCAGTCCTTGGCACCCCGAGACCGTAAACATCGTTCTGATAAGAATTTCAACAATCAGTCACGAAATGGGGGGAATCGAAATCAAAATCATAAGCCTGCACAAAACCAGACACAACAGAATCAGGCCCCCATTAGAGCACAACCACTGAATCAACAAAACCCACAACCGAATCGTGATCCTCCTTGTGCCACTTGCGGGAAACCTCACAAAGGTATATGTCGTCGAGCTAAAGGCCTTTGTTTCAAATGTGGAGATGCAGGACACATGATTAAAGCTTGCCCTCAGCTTGCCCCTAAAGCCAATACCGGGGGTAATGCTAGACCTGCTGTGGGAGGACGTGTGTTCGCGCTGACAGCTGATGACGCAGCAAATGCTCCAGGTACGGTTTCCGGTTATTTACGCATTGGTGAACGTGATATCTATGCCTTGTTTGTGTCACACCCTGGCTTTGCTGAAGCGTGGTTAATTTGGTGTGACTTCTTAATACCATAGCTTAATCATAACAAAGCTATATGAAAATGAAACCATGCAAGATCATCCATTGATTTAAGTTTTAAAACATAAGTAACACAACATTGTCTTAAAGTGTTGACTCATGCAACGGACACTACAACCTGATAACATAAAAACATAGTTTGAAAGACACAACAACAACATGAAATAAACGCAGTTTAAGGACTGTGACTCGTCCAGGTAAAAGTCACATCCCCTAAACTTGGATGACCTCGAAACTCTTATGCAGCGGGAAAACGTAGCATACCGCGCTAGATCTTTAGTTCCCTGAAATACATGTAAGTTGGAAAAATCAACAAAAATTGTTGAGCGAGTTCATGTGTAAGTGAGTAAATAAACCTTTGTATGTATAAAAACCCTGGTATGTAGCAAATAAGGAAAAAGAGATAACCAATGGTTTGCAAGGCCATTGATATGTGTGAAGTGCAAGTAGGAAGACTCAAACCTAGCGGATTTTGCGTTGGGCACAAAGTCACCCCAAGGTCCGTTCTGCTGGGCCTGGGGTTGGGCTCGCTACACCCAGATAGATCTACCGCTTACGTCCCTTGGTCCTACAATGAGGATTAATGGCCTCCAGTTCCCGCCTACCCACTCACATGATCTAAGTAGTAACCCTCCTTACGCTAACCATACCATGTAAAAAGTACTCATAATGATAGTAACATGTATTTCACCCCCGCAGTTTAGAAAACTGAAAACAGTTAAGAGAAAAGGGGGACATGAACTCACTGTAATGCGTCCTCGATAACAGCAAATCAACTCAGTCTGCAGCACGACAACCTACAACGTGCTAATATCTATTAGACGAACGGCCGTGCCTTAGCTTAGAGTTTTAATGTTCTTGGGGAAATAGTTAGACAACTATTTCGTGTTTAAATTTCTTGGTTAACGTATAAATAGATTCCTTCCCAAGGATGGGGTATTCGTACAAGCATTATGTATTCGGTGACTTAAAGTATTGACAAAATATATTTACAAGTCTCATAACCAACACTTTAAAGATTTATGTCGAAACTCATGGCGAGGTTTAATTCCGAGAAATAAAGTTAAACATACTTGTTAGAAAAATAGTTTTTTTAAGTCTTGGTATTTTTAGAAAAATTCGCCAGAACTTCCCCTAAAAACGGGAGTGTCCGTGCTAATACGCACATCTTTTTCTTTTTGAAATCAACCCATGATCATCAACAATCAACCCTTACGTTTTAACACGCAAAACACTACTTTTGACGTTTCAGTTTCAATATGTGAAAACTGGACTGTTTTCGGACGAGTAAATAAAATACTTAACTTATTCCAAAAGTTCCCAAATTTTTGTGGAACATCGTAATCGACCCACAAATTATTGTGTAAAAATTTCGGGGTCTAGTTCATTATCAGTAATTTATAGAAAATCGTTTACCGAACTGTGATCAGATTTGTTACATTCTGATCACAGTTTACGGAAAAATTCGTCAAAAATTCCTTGTAAGTCCGTTTATCGAAATTCCAGTTCGAGGGTCACAAGTACATCAGTGACCATCTTTGATAAAAGTTTCAGGGGCTGGTTCGGTTCAGGTTTTAAGTTGTGATCGAAAACGTATGACCCATTTTACTGCAGTTAAAATCAGCCTTAGCTGCTGTCACGAAAACAGATTTTTAAAATAGTAACCGACATCAGAAAAATACGATTCCAGCGCCATTTTCTTCGTTTTTCGAAAGGACACGATTTAGGCTTTTGAAATTCCGTTTTTCGAGTTTTTAAAGTTCGTTTACAGCCTATTGAAGGCAGCTGAAAAGTACATCAGCATGTTATTTCACGGTTTAAACATTACTAAATCGCATCAACGAGTGTCCGAACAATGGATTTGGCAAGAAAACAACTTTTAAACATCAAGTATGATTTAACCAACCCTCAAACCAACAAGATTCTGCTTCATAATTTAGACATAAGTAAACTTTTATGTAACTTTTATATTCTCTATTTTTTTGTTTAACATCTACTAGTCTTTTGATCTTTAGTGATTTAACAACAAAACATCATACTACATGCCATAATTTCGAACAAGATGAAATCAAGGGTGAAGAAACTTACTACTAGCCTCTAGCTAGGGATGAATCTAGTGGAGAAAGTGATGAGAAAAATGATGGTGAGAAGGACTAGAATAAGCTCCTTTGAAGTCCCTTTAAGTTGTAACCTCCATTGATCCTTCTAAACTTGAATGGAAAGTATAAGATGAAGAAGATGATGAGGTTTAGAGGTGGTGATGGTGTGTTCGGTTTGGGCAGCCGAGACAAGAGGGAGAGAGAGTGAAAATGGAGTGTGATATCTAGTGAAATGATAAGCTAATCCAAGTCCATACTTATATCATCATCTCAAATATTATGCTTAGTACCACAAGCAACATATCTATTATAATATCCAACAAATCAACCAAGTATGGTGTAAATATTGAGTTGGTGATATGGTGGGTCCATATGGACCAAAAATCGTTGGGGGGGGGGGGTCTTGATGGTAAAATGTAACTAAATTGCAAGTATAGTTAGATGTAGAAAGATGATGGTGCAAGTTAGTTGGTTTATTTTTAGCGGGTGTTATGACGTATGGGGATCATGACAAGCCATAAGTAATAAAACAAAATGTCTGACAAAAATTTAGTGTCCCGGGTAATGTCCGGGTATCCGGTTAAATACCGTTCCGTTAAAATGTTTAATTATGCCGAAAAAAGTCCTTTATGTATATTTTTTGTAACATAAATTATTCCCGGTACTTAGGAAAATATACGGGACCGTTCTGCAATGTTTTTGCACTTTATTAGTAATTTAAAATGCTGAGTTTTGTATTAAAGTGCAGAATTTTTGTACTTAAAGTACGTTTTAGGCACATCCAAACTTTACCTAGTGACGCAGTTCTACAATCCTCACCTCCCTACACTCACTATCAGTGTAGCAATCTATTCCCGGCTCATACTGGCCTTAGAGGCAGTGTCTGCCTGATGCTGGTTATGTCAGCATGTTTAATGGGTATCCCGTAGTGTGCTCACTGTGCTTGTTGTGCATCAAGGTTGTCACTGATGTTTGTGTATAAATAATAGAGTGACAGTATAAAATGTGATGCGTGAGCATGTATGTATCAGAAATCAGTAAGCAGTTTAATCACAGTTGTAAGCAAGCACAGTAATTAAGCGGTAATTAAATATAAATTAATTCGTACGGATACCTGGTTTGCTGAGGGTTGTCACATTCTCCCCCCGTTAAATAAATTTCGTCCCGAAATTTGAGTTCTGCTACAAGATGCAGGGTTCGTAGGAAATAAATGGGGGTATTTCTCTTTCATTCGATCCTCACGTTCCCACGTGAATTCAGGTCCATGCCTAGCATTCCAACGACTTTGACGAGTTTGACACTGCTCCTGCGAGTTTTATTAACTTTCCAATCCGTGACCTCAACAGGTTCTTCAGTGAAGTGGAGCGTGTCGTCGATATGTACTTCGTCAGCGGGAATGATCACTGTATCTTGTGTTGGACTTTTTCTCAAATTGGATACATGGAATATATCGTGAACTCCATTCAGTTCAGCAGGTAGATCCAACTTGTATGCTACGGACCCAATTCTTTCCAGAATCCTGAACGGACCAATATACCGTGGATTCAACTTCCCACGCTTCCCAAAGCGTGCTACACCCTTCTAGGGTGATACCTTTAGCAAAACCATATCGCCTACCTCAAACTCTAGAGGTTTCTTGCTTCGATCCGCGTAGGCTTTCTGCCGGTCACGAGCCGCACTGATGCGATCTCGTATTTGTGCAATCTTGTCGGTGGTTTCCTGGACTACATGAGGACCAACCAACTGTCGATCACCGGCGTCAGACCAACAGAGCGGTGATCTGTTCTTGCGCCCATATAAAGCTTCGAATGGCGCGACACCAATACTGGTATGGTAGCTGTTGTTGTATGAAAACTCAACCAGAGGCAAATGCTTATCCCAGCTACCGCCCAAATCCATAACACACGCTCTCAGCATGTCCTCCAACGTCTGAATCGTCCGCTCGCTTTGACCGTCGGTTTGCGGATGAAAAGCAGTGCTCATATTAAACTTCGAGCCAAAAGCTTCTTGGAAGGATTGCCATATCCTTGATATGAACCTTCCGTCTCTATCAGAGATGATCGAGAGGGGTACTCCATGGCGTGTAACAATCTCTCTCATGTAAATTTCGGCCAATTTGCTTGTATTATCCTTTTCTCGGATAGGTAAGAAGTGTGCGGACTTCGTTAATCGATCCACTACCACCCAGATAGTGTCATGGCCTCTTGGCGTTCTTGGCAACTTTGTAATAAAATCCATGGAGATTTGTTCCCACTTCCACTTGGGAATCTCTGGTTGTTGCAGAAGTCCTGAAGGCTTCTGGTATTCCGCCTTAACCTTGGCACATGTTAAACACTTGCTCACATAAGCAGCAACATCGCCTTTCATCCTAGGCCACCAATAATAATCTTTAAGATCCTGGTGCATCTTATCCGCTCCAGGGTGGATAGAGTACCGCGACTTGTGAGCTTCATCGAAAATAACCTTCCTTAGACCTCCAAACAAAGGAACCCAAATCCTCTTCTCAAAACACAACGTTCCTTCCTTGTTTGGTACCAATAACTTCTCCATCCCACGGAGATACTCTTCTTCAAGGTTTCTTTCCTTGAGAGCTTCTTTCTGCGCGGCACGAATGCGCAGAGGAAAATCGGTTCGAATAACCATCTCCAAAGCCCTAACCCTTATGGGCTTGATCCTCTCTTTTCGACTTAGGGCATCGGCGACCACATTCGCCTTCCCTGGATGATACTTTATCTCGCAGTCGTAGTCATTCAACAACTCAACCCATCGTCTTTGCCTCATATTCAACTCCTTCTGGTTGAATATATGCTGTAGGCTCTTGTGATCTGTGAAGATCGTACATTTCGTACCATAAAGGTAGTACCTCCAAATCTTTAAAGCAAAAACCACTGCGCCAAGCTCCAAATCGTGAGTGGTATAGTTCTTTTCGTGCACCTTCAACTGACGCGATGCGTAAGCAATAACCTTTTGGCGTTGCATCAACACACAACCCAATCCTTGACGCGAAGCGTCGCAGTATACCACAAAATCATCCGTACCCTCTGGTAGTGCTAAGATCGGAGCATTACAAAGCTTTTCTTTCAATATCTGAAACGCTTCTTCCTGTTTGATTCCCCAATCAAACTTCTTATCCTTCTGCGTGAGGAGCTTTAATGGTTGAGCGATCTTTGAAAAATTCTCAATGAATCTTCGGTAATAGCCAGCCAAACCCAAGAATTGCCGAATCTCGGTTGGCGTCTTTGGCGTTTCCCAATCCTTGATCACCTCGATCTTGGTTGGATCCACGTAGATTCCATCTCCATTTACCACGTGCCCAAGGAATTGCACTTCTCGTAGCCAAAACTCGCACTTAGAGAACTTGGCGTACAACTGTTCCTTCTTTAGCAGCTCCAGAATGGCTCTTAAATGCTGCTCGTGCTTAGCCTTCGTCTTTGAATAAATCAAAATATCATCGATGAATACAATCACGAACTTATCCAAGTACGACTTACAAACTCGATTCATTAGATCCATGAACACTGCAGGTGCGTTTGTCAACCCAAACGGCATAACGAGGAACTCGTAGTGTCCATATCGAGTTCTGAAGGCTGTCTTTGGGATACTCTCCTCTTGTATCCTTAGCTGATGGTATCCTGATCGAAGATCGATCTTAGAGTAAAAGCTTGAGCCTTGCAGTTGGTCAAACAGATCATCAATCCTTGGCAGAGGATACCTATTCTTGATCGTCAGCTTGTTCAACTCCCGGTAGTCGATGCACATCTGAAAACTACCGTCCTTCTTGACAAACAAAACTGGAGCTCCCCAAGGCGAGAAGCTCGGTCGGATAAATCCCTTGTCTAACAACTCTTGAAGTTGTGTCGACAGTTCCTGCATCTCAGACGGAGCAAGTCTGTAAGGTGCCTTAGCCACAGGCGTGGCGCCTGGAACTAAGTCAATGCGGAACTCCACTTGCCTCTGAGGCGGCAAGCCAGGCAAATCTTCTGGGAAGACTTCTGGGTATTCCCTCACGACAGGGATGTCTTCGATCTTTGGTTCTTCAGCTTTCTTATTCACAATGTGTGCCAGAAAAGCAACACATCCTTTCTGCAAACACTTTCTTGCTTTCAGGCAGCTAATAATTTTTAACGGCGTCTCACGCTTCTCTCCGTGAACAACATTGGTCTCACCATCATCGGTCGGGATACGAACGACCTTCTCATGACAAACTATCTCGGCCTTGTTGACTGATAACCAATCCATTCCTACTACCACGTCGAAGCTTCCCAACTGGACTGGTAGTAGATCCAGAGCAAACTCACGCTCTCCCAATTCAATCACACAACCCCTGACGACTTCATTGGCTTCTACTAACTTCCCATTAGCCAATTCAATTGAGTACGGAATATCTAATTCACTAGCGGCTAAACCAAGCATATTCTTAAACTCTAATGATACGAAGCTATAATCAGCGTCGGTATCAAATAAATGGATGCATAGCGTTGGTTTACAGGGAACGTACCAGTGACAACATTGGGATCCTGGCGCGCTTCCCTTGCTTCTATGTTGAAAACCCTTCCGCGGGCTTGGTTCAACTCTGGGCAATTCCTCTTGTAATGCCCAAGGTCACCACAGTTGAAACATCCGGGCCTCTGCCCATTTCCACCAGCTTGGTTATTCCTCTGATTACGATTTACAGCGCCCGCTTGGTTAGCATTGTTGACTCGATTTCCATCACCTCCATTGTTCCTTTGGGGGCGATTTCTGTTTCCGCCCCGGTTGGTGTTTCTGTTTCCGAATCCTCTCTGGCCTCCCTGGCCAGCAGTGGCCCAACAAGATTCCTTCAAGTGGCCAGTCTTTCCACATGCTTCACAAACCTTCAACCCACAACGGCCAGAATGATGGCGCTGGCAGTTATTACACTTGGGCTGGGTGCCCATGTATCCTTTTCCTCTCTTCCCATTGCCAGCTGTAACCTGAGCTGGCATACTTGATTCCCCTTTCTTAACCACCACCCCGGTGCCCTGCTTGAAGTTTGAAAACTTCCGCTTGTTACCTCCTGATGACTCCACCTGAGTCTCTTTCTTCTTTGGCTCAGCTTCATCAAACTTGTTCAGACGAATAGCTTCCTCTGTGAGAGCCACGCTTAAATCAATCGCCTCGGTAATAGTCGCCGGCTTGGAGGAGGTCACCATGCTTATGATTTGAGGAGCTAATCCCCAAATGAAACGTTCAATCCTTTTGAACTCTGGAGTGACCATGTAGGGTACCACATGCGACAAGTCGTGAAATCTCTGAACGTATTCTGCGATCTTTGGACCTTCCATTTTCAAATGCCAGAACTCGGTCTCCAATCTTTGGATTTCAGCGCGGGAACAGTACTTTTTGCGCATAAGTTCCTTCAGTTCGGTCCAGGTCAGCGCGTAGGCAGCAGCTTCACCAAGTGTCTGTACTTGCAAATCCCACCAAGATAGGGCTCCATCCAAAAATAGCCCAGAGATATAGGTGATTTGCTGATCCAGCGCGCATTTGCTCATGCGAAGAACAGATTCGGTTTTCTCAGCCCAACGGACAAAGGCGACAGCACCTCCTGTGCCATCAAAGTTGACGGGCTTGCAGTCTAAAAACTGTTTGTAGGTGCACCCTGCACATACATTATAACATATGATTGGCATTAGCATTCTTGCTAAGGAAATCCATTTAGGTCATGGTATGTCTTAATGACTTAGGGTTACCATGAGGTGGGTTGTTGTTGTTGCCAGTGTTGCCAGAGTTGCTTCCACTAGTCCCTCCTTGAGAGGCGGCGTATTGTGCGATGGCAGTAGCAATGATCTGCTGGAGTTCTGCCTGAGTGGTAGGCATCTGCGGTTGTTGACGTCTCGGCGGCATCTTCTAAAGATGTGTTTACGTCGGTCAGGCCATAGTAAAGCGCACGTATATAGTAATAGTAATAGCACATAACATCTCATGTTATCAATACATCACAAATATCAATCACACAACATCCCATGTCATAAATATATAAATAATCAACCAAGCATCAAATATGATGAGAATACTGCGATTGCCATACATTGAGACCACATAGTAAGTGTATCAGTACATCACTGTGTCATACAATCATCAATCAACTAGGGGCTACATCACCCCTGTCCAAAAACTATATCAAGTCAGTGTCAAATACATCAAATACATGTCAACAAAAGTCAGAATCATCATGTAGTCTCCAAAAATGTTGTGTAGTCAAAAGCAATCGCGGTCCTCTCACCAATGTCTACCCAAACGGTACTGATGAGCTCTATACAGATGGCGGCGGAGGAGGGGGAAAGTGTGTGTAAAACAAACGACGTAACTGGAGCCAGTCCTCCTCCATGGCTCTCTGAGTACGGATGAAAGAAGCAACCTGCTGCTCTAGTGCAAAGAGGCGTGCAGCATAATCTGGGGGTACAGGTCGAGAAGGCTGCAAAGGTGAATGTGTCTGACCATGACACGGACATGGCAGCGGCTGAGCTCTCTCGAGCTCCTGAATGCGCTGCGTGTGTGACTCATGCTGAAAAACGAAAGACATCAACACATCCTCAATAGTGTGCCCCACATGGAAGGGATGGTAGGGGTCCGTCGGTGGCATGACAGGCGGTGACGACCAAAGGAATGGCGCACTGGTGGGATCAAAAGAAGCCATACGAAATGGAGAAACAGGGGGTATAACAGGTGGAAACTGTGGCATGAAGGGAACAGACGTCGGCACATGCCCAAAGGGATGGGCCGAAGAACCCTCTCCAGGTCGCGCTGGAGGTGTAAACTGAGGAAATGGAAAAGAGAAATCAACATGTCGTGCATCAGTGATGTGAGGGGGGGTAGGTGGAACATCCTCATCAGCAGGAATCCACCCGTGCTGTGCGTGCTCATCTGGTGGATCCATGTGTGCCGCGAACAGTGCATGCTCGGGCTCTAGTGGAACAGGATCAGGTGGGGGATCAACAGGATCAGCAGCAACGACATGATCGCCCTCCAACAACGGAACATCCACGGGGTGATCATCATCAGGTGGGTCAGCAAACACAGGCTCAATAAGAGGTGCGTCAGCATGAACTGGGTCATGCTCAAACGCAGGGTCTAAAGCAGCTGCCTGCTCAGGAGCCATGGCAGGCTCGGGATCATCAAAAGCCATCTCGAAGTCAAACTCGGGGTCAATGGGATCGACTGGGTCAGCTGGATCCTCCATGGGCTGATCCATAGGTATAAACTCTATATCCTGATCCGGGTCGAATCCCGGGGGAAAGATAGGATCAGAATCCTCCACATCATCATGGTCAAACGCAAAACTAGGAATAGGAGCAACAGAGGATGCCTGGTCAGGATCTGAACCATGTGAAAAGTGTTGTGCGCTCAGAGTGTGGGAAGGTGCGGATGCCACAGACTCAAAGGAGTCTGGGACCGGAGAGTGTGCAGGCGAATCCTCGGCGGGAGCATCAGCGATCATCAGAAGATCGCCAGCAGGAAGAAGGGCCGCGTCCTGGATCTCATCCTCGATGGGCTCATCATCATACAGATCAATATCGCCGTCAGCCTCGGCGTCAAGAAGTAAATCATACACAGGATAAACAGCTAGGGGTATGGGAGCAGGAATCTCCACTAACGGTAGGTACTCAACGAGAGGGCCATCTGCAGGCTCACCAGCACCATCAGGTAGTGCAAAGGGCTGGAAGTCATCCTCATCAGTGCTAGAAACGTCAGACGTGTGCACCTCGTGCTCTGTAGAGGCTAGGTCATCTGATACTACAGGTATAGGTCCAGTGGTGTCTGAGTCGCCTGTACCGGGCGAGTCCATGAGTCTGTAACACAAACACAAATATGCACAAATAATCAGTCATACAACCAGGTAATCACATAAGTCACCAAGTAAGAAATCACATAATTCTCCTAGTCCCACTAGCCTCCCAGTCTCCTAGACTGACATTCCAAATTCTCCCCGTCTCTAAGACTGCTCTATCATCTACCTCGACCTCTTAGGTCGAGCCTCGGTCCCCATGACCGAGCCTCAGCCTCCAAGACTGAGCCTATTCTCCCTAGTCCAACTAGCTATCTACCTCGATCTCTTAGATCGAGCCTCGATCTCCAAGACCGAGCCTCAGCCTCCAAGACTGAGCCTAAAAATAATAAATAAACATCTACCTCGATCTCTAAGATCGAGCCTCGGCCTCCAAGACCGAGCCTCGGCCTCCAAGACTGAGCCTAATCATAAATAAATAAAATGTGCTCAACATGTGTTTGTAAAACGTTTTGGATCTGGACTTAAGTGGTATGCCGTAAAAAAGTTTTCGTGAGAGCCCTAGTGATCATAGTCTAGACTCGAGAAGGAATCCTAGTTCGCTATGATCAGAGCTCTGATACCAAGCTGTCACACCCTGGCTTTGCGGAAGCGTGGTTAATTTGGTGTGACTTCTTAATACCATAGCTTAATCATAACAAAGCTATATGAAAATGAAACCATGCAAGATCATCCATTGATTTAAGTTTTAAAACATAAGTAACACAACATTGTCTTAAAGTGTTGACTCATGCAACGGACACTACAACCTGATAACATAAAAACATAGTTTGAAAGACACAACAACAACATGAAATAAACGCAGTTTAAGGACTGTGACTCGTCCAGGTAAAAGTCACATCCCGTAAACTTGGATGACCTCGAAACTCTTATGCAGCGGGAAAACGTAGCATACCGCGCCAGATCTTTAGTTCCCTGAAATACATGTAAGTTGGAAAAATCAACAAAAATTGTTGAGCGAGTTCATGTGTAAGTGAGTAAATAAACCTTTGTATGTATAAAAACCCTGGTATGTAGCAAATAAGGAAAAAGAGATCACCAATGGTTTGCAAGGCCATTGATATGTGTGAAGTGCAAGTAGGAAGACTCAAACCTAGCGGATTTTGCGTTGGGCACAAAGTCACCCCAAGGTCCGTTCTGCTGGGCCTGGGGTTGGGCTCGCTACACCCAGATAGATCTACCACTTACGTCCCTCAGTCCTACAATGAGGATTAATGGCCTCCAGTTCCCGCCTACCCACTCACATGATCTAAGTAGTAACCCTCCTTACGCTAACCATACCATGTAAAAAGTACTCATAATCATAGTAACATGTATTTCACCCCCGCAGTTTAGAAAACTGAAAACAGTTAAGAGAAAATGGGGACATGAACTCACTGTAATGCGTCCTCGATAACAGCAAATCAACTCAGTCTGCAGCACGACAACCTACAACGTGCTAATATCTATTAGACGAACGGCCGTGCCTTAGCTTAGAGTTTTAATGTTCTTGGGGAAATAGTTAGACAACTATTTCGTGTTTAAATTTCTTGGTTAACGTATAAATAGATTCCTTCCCAAGGATGGGGTATTCGTACAAGCATTATGTATTCGGTGACTTAAAGTATTGACAAAATATATTTACAAGTCTCATAACCAACACTTTAAAGATTTATGTCGAAACTCATGGCGAGGTTTAATTCCGAGAAATAAAGTTAAACATACTTGTTAGAAAAATAGTTTTTCTAAGTCTTGGTATTTTTAGAAAAATTCGCCAGAACTTCCCCTAAAAACGGGAGTGTCCGTGCTAATACGCACATCTTTTTCTTTTTGAAATCAACCCATGATCATCAACAATCAACCCTTACGTTTTAACACGCAAAACACTACTTTTGACGTTTCAGTTTCAATATGTGAAAACTGGACTGTTTTCGGACGAGTAAATAAAATACTTAACTTATTCCAAAAGTTCCCAAATTTTTGTGGAACGTTGTAATCGACCCACAAATTATTGTGTAAAAATTTCGGGGTCTAGTTCATTATCAGTAATTTATAGAAAATCGTTTACCGAACTGTGATCAGATTTGTTACATTCTGATCACAGTTTACGGAAAAATTCGTCAAAAATTCCTTGTAAGTCCGTTTATCGAAATTCCAGTTCGAGGGTCACAAGTACATCAGTGACCATCTTTGATAAAAGTTTCAGGGGCTGGTTCGGTTCAGGTTTTAAGTTGTGATCGAAAACGTATGACCCATTTTACTGCAGTTAAAATCAGCCTTAGCTGCTGTCACGAAAACAGATTTTTAAAATCGTAACCGACATCAGAAAAATACGTTTCCAGCGCCATTTTCTTCGTTTTTCGAAAAGACACGATTTAGGCTTTTGAAATTCCGTTTTTCGAGTTTTTAAAGTTCGTTTACAGCCTATTGAAGGCAGCTGAAAAGTACATCAGCATGTTATTTCACGGTTTAAACATTACTAAATCGCATCAACGAGTGTCCGAACAATGGATTTGGCAAGAAAACAACTTTTAAAAATCAAGTATGATTTAACCAACCCTCAAACCAACAAGATTCTGCTTCATAATTTAGACATAAGTAAACTTTTATGTAACTTTTATATTCTCTATTTTTTTGTTTAACATCTACTAGTCTTTTGATCTTTAGTGATTTAACAACAAAACATCATACTACATGCCATAATTTCGAACAAGATGAAATCAAGGGTGAAGAAACTTACTACTAGCCTCTAGCTAGGGATGAATCTAGTGGAGAAAGTGATGAGAAAAATGATGGTGAGAAGGACTAGAATAAGCTCCTTTGAAGTCCCTTTAAGTTGTAACCTCCATTGATCCTTCTAAACTTGAATGGAAAGTATAAGATGAAGAAGATGATGAGGTTTAGAGGTGGTGATGGTGTGTTCGGTTTGGGCAGCCGAGACAAGAGGGAGAGAGAGTGAAAATGGAGTGTGATATCTAGTGAAATGATAAGCTAATCCAAGTCCATACTTATATCATCATCTCAAATATTATGCTTAGTACCACAAGCAACATATCTATTATAATATCCAACAAATCAACCAAGTATGGTGTAAATATTGAGTTGGTGATATGGTGGGTCCATATGGACCAAAAATCGTTGGGGGGGGGGGGTCTTGATGGTAAAAATGTAACTAAATTGCAAGTATAGTTAGATGTAAGAAAGATGATGGTGCAAGTTAGTTGGTTTATTTTTAGCGGGTGTTATGACGTACGGGGATCATGACAAGCCATAAGTAATAAAACAAAATGTCTGACAAAAATTTAGTGTCCTGGGTAATGTCCAGGTATCCGGTTAAATACCGTTCCGTTAAAATGTTTAATTATGCCGAAAAAAGTCCTTTATGTATATTTTTGTAACATAAATTATTCCCGGTACTTAGGAAAATATACGGGACCGTTCTGCAATGTTTTTGCACTTTATTAGTAATTTAAAATGCTGAGTTTTGTATTAAAGTGCAGAATTTTTGTACTTAAAGTACGTTTTAGGCACATCCGGTCACTATAAACTTTACCTAGTGACGCAGTTCTACAATCCTCACCTCCCTACACTCACTATCAGTGTAGCAATCTATTCCCGGCTCATACTGGCCTTAGAGGCAGTGTCTGCCTGATGCTGGTTATGTCAGCATGTTTAATGGGTATCCCGTAGTGTGCTCACTGTGCTTGTTGTGCATCAAGGTTGTCACTGATGTTTGTGTATAAATAATAGAGTGACAGTATAAAATGTGATGCATGAGCATGTATGTATCAGAAATCAGTAAGCAGTTTAATCACAGTTGTAAGCAAGCACAGTAATTAAGCGGTAATTAAATATAAATTAATTCGTACGGATACCTGGTTTGGTGAGGGTTGTCACAGTTTGATACTGGTGCGACACATTCTATGGTATCTCTCTTGTTTGCTAAGCACTTGATGATTATGCCTACTACTTTAGAATACCCGTTAGTGATATCTACTCCCTTAAGAAATTCTACTATCATCTCTCATGTTTATCGAGATTGTCCGATCCAAATCGCGTCCATTATTCGTCCCGCAAATTTGTATCCCATTCAGATGAATGACTTCGATGTTATTCTTGGCATGGACTGGCTCTCTCGGCATAACGTCTCGATTGAATGTCAGACTCGCCGCATTCTTTTTGGAAATCCTCAGCGTCCTGAATTCGTTTATCAAGGGACTCAACCTCGTAAGCCATTGAAAATGATTCCTGCATTTAAGGCCCAAAGGTTTCTTTCACACGGGTGTGTAGCATTCTTTGCTTCGATAAAAGCTACGTCGTCGAATGAGACCAACATCTCCGATTATCCAATTGTCCGTGAGTTTCCGGATGTATTTCCTGAAAAGCTGCCTGGACTCCCACCAGATCTCGAAGTGGAGTTCACTATTGACCTGATTCCTGGTGCCGAGCCGATTTCTAAAGCACCGTACCGCATGGCGCCTCTAGAGCTCAAAGAGCAGTTGCAAGAGTTGTTGGAACTTGGTTTTATTAGACCAAGTGTCTCGCCTTGGGGTGCACCGGTCTTGTTCGTGAAAAAAGAAGGATGGTTCTATGAGACTTTGTATTGACTATCGAGAGTTGAACAAAAACACCATTCGAAATCGATATCCTCTACCTCGCATCGGTGATCTGTTTGATCAACTTCAGGGTGCTAAATGTTTTTCTAAGATTGATCTAAGGTCTGGGTATCACCAGCTGAAGATCAAAGATTCAGACATTCCTAAATCAGCTTTCCGCACTCGGTATGGTCATTATGAGTTTTTGGTTATGCCATTCGGGTTAACCAATGCTCCAGCTGTTTTCATGGACCTAATGAATCGAGTCTTTCATGAGTTTCTCGATAAATTCGTCATAGTCTTCATCGACGATATTTTGGTCTATTCTAAGAGCAAGGAAGAACATGAGTACCATCTTCGTACCATACTTGAAATTTTGCGACAGAAAAAGCTTTATGCAAAATTTTTGAAGTGCGAGTTCTGGTTAGATCAAGTAGCTTTCCTTGGTCATGTGGTTTCCGCTGAAGGTATTTCAATGGATCCTGCTAAGGTGGAAGCAATCACTAAATGGCCTACACCTACCTCAGTCACCGAGGTTCGCAGTTTTCTTGGCCTCGCCGGATATTATCGCAGATTTGTGGAAGGATTTTCAACCATCGTCTTACCTCTAACCCAACTTCTAAGAAAAGGGGTTAAGTACGCTTGGAACAATGATAGAGAGAAAAGTTTTCAGGAGTTGAAGAAAAGGTTAGTGTCTGCCCCGATTCTCACACTTCCATCAGGTATAGGTGGATATCAGATTTATAGCGATGCTTCGAAGAAGGGACTCGGATGTGTTTTGATGCAACACAATAAGGTCATTGCTTATGCCTCATGCCAGTTGAAGCCGTATGAGGTTAATTATCCGACGCACGACCTCGAGCTTGCCGCCGTTATCTTTGCTCTAAAGATTTGGCGACATTATTTGTACGGAGAGACTTGTGATATTTTCACTGATCACAAGAGCTTGAAGTACATCTTTACACAAAAGGAGTTAAACATGAGACAACGACATTGGTTAGAGCTTTTAAAAGATTATGATGCCAACATCCAGTATCATCCGGGAAAGGCCAATGTTGTGGCGGATGCTCTAAGCCAAAAGAATTCTGGAACAATTTCATCTCTCCAATTACAACCTCATATTCTAACTGATCTTGAAAAGCTAGGTATTGGTATCCATCTTGGTGACGCTGACGGTTATCTAGCCAGATTTCGGATTGAGCCCGACTTGATCTCGCATATCAAGAGTGCTCAACAAGATGATGGAGAACTTTGGGCTATTATACAGAATTTGGAGGTTGGTAAGCAGTCAGAATTTTGCATTGATGAAAATGGAGTAGTTTGGTGTGGAAAACGGTTATGTGTTCCTAATGATTCCACCCTACGTGAATCATTATTAGCTGAAGCTCATAGCTCACCATTCTCTATCCACCCTGGATCTACAAAGATGTATCGAGATCTTCGTCAGCACTTTTGGTGGAACGCTATGAAAGAAGATGTAGCCAGATATGTTAGCAGATGTCTTACTTGTCAACAAGTGAAGGCAGAACATCAGAGAGCCGGTGGTTTGCTTCAACCACTAGATATTCCGATATGGAAGTGGGATGACATTTCAATGGATTTTGTAACTGGTTTACCGAGGACGTTCAAGAAGAATGACACTATTTGGGTTGTAGTCGACCGGTTGTCAAAGTCAGCTCAGTTTCTTCCGATTCAGCAGGGATTCTCAGTCAGTAGATTATCTGAAGTCTTTACCCAAGAGATCATTAGACTTCATGGTACCCCAGTCTCCATCGTGTCTGATCGAGACCCGCGGTTCACTTCACGCTTTTGGAAGGGATTTCAAGCCGCTTGGGGCACCAAATTGAGATTCAGCACGGCATTTCATCCTCAGACAGACGGTCAGTCAGAGCGTACTATTCAGACTCTCGAGGATATGCTTCGAGCTTGTGCTCTGGAGTGGACAGGAAATTGGGATGAATATCTTTGTCTTGTCGAGTTTGCCTACAATAATAGTTGGCAAGCTAGCATTGGTATGGCACTGTTCGAACTTCTTTACGGACGAAAGTGTAGAGCACCTATCTGTTGGGAGGAAGTTGGTGAGAAAATCATTGAAGGACCCGAACTAGTGCAAATTACCAGTGAGAAAGTTGCTATCGCTAGGGAAAAGTTGAAGGAAGCGCAGAGTCGACAGAAAAGCTATGCAGACCGACATCGTCGAGCTTTCGAATTTAATGTTGGTGAGCGTGTTTTCTTACGAGTTTCGCCTTGCAAAGGCGTTCGTCGTTTTGGAATCAAGGGAAAGCTTAGCCCTAGATTCATCGGTCCATTCGAGATTCTTGAAAGAGTTGGTGAAGTTTCTTACCGTTTGGCATTGCCACCTCAACTATCGCACGTGCATAATGTCTTTCATATATCCCTCCTTAGGGGATATAACTACCATCCGTTACACGTTGTGAATTATCCTTATCATCTCATTCATGAGGACTTATCGTTCGAGGAGGAACCCGAAGCTATTATCGACCGCCAAGAACGAGTTATGCGTAGGAAGACTATTCCTTTTGTTAAGGTTCTTTGGAAGAACCATTCTGAACGTGAAGCTACATGGGAATTAGAAGACACGATCTGTTCTCATTATCCAAATTTGTTTTCGTCTTAGTATCCAAAACTTTAAGGTGTTGTGATCTTGTACGACCTTGGAATTGTTTCAGTCTCCGTTTACCTGCCCTTTTTGTAACTCGGTGTTTTCGCTAATGTGTAATGTTTCGCTTATGCTTATATGTGATCTAAATTGTGTCCGTATCGGTTATTAGCACCTTGCAATTTCGAGGACGAAATTTTTTTTAGAGGGGAAGAATTGTAATACTAGGAAATTCTAAATAATAATAATAATACCCAGAATAATAATAATAAATATCATTGATGTTGTTATATCTTAAATTGGTAGTAAAATAAATTTTGAATCAATTAATTATGAGTTTTATAAACTAAAGTAGTATGAGTGAATAGATATAAAACTATATTTTGTCTAAGTGTACATTGTGACGTATTATGGAATTTTGTAAAGAATATATATATATATATATAAATATATATATATATATATATATGATTTACATGACAATTCATCCAAACCATAAATATATAAGTGTTATACTAGTAATTGCCTAATAGCGAGACCAACTCTATAATTTCAGGTAACCAACCAAGTTACAAACATAATAATTATTTCTTTGACACATGACAATACATATTTGTGTACAATACAAAAATAAATAAATAATAGCAATCCAATCCATCTTTTTCTTTCTGTCGAAATATTTATTAAGGCCATACTTGCATCATTTTTTCCCTTACACACCATGGCATATGGTAAAATAGTACAAACCCATGCTTTGTTTCTTATTTGACCTTCCAATACTTTTCAACCTACAAAACCAACACTACATCTAAAGATTATACACACAATCAAATATCTAAGATTTGTGCTCTACCCATTTACAAAATCCAATTACAATAACTTTGAAACACCATCGTGACCCACCGAAAGGACCTCCGAGAACCGTCGCACGGCCACCATCATCGCCACCATGCATACACATGACCGCAGTTCGCATCCGCAAAACTAACTCGTTTGTTCGCGCGCATCGGCTAAGGTAAAGATTCGACCCACCAAATTTTTGCTCGATTAAAGCTATCCTCCCACCGGCAACTAAGAATTGTATAAGCTAAATTTATTGTAAACTTTGTTATATGGGTTTGAACTGAGTTGGGTTGGATTTCCGAGCAGCAAGCGAAGTGTGCGTATGTGATGTTGTGCATATATGTTGCGATGTGTGTGTATGTGTATATCTCAGTATGTGTGTGTGATAAATGTGTGCGTGCGTTACTATTTATGTGTGTGTTATGTTGTGTGTATGGTGTGTGTGTTTTAATATATGTGTTTGTGTGTGCAGAGATGTTAGTGGGGGTGTGTGTGATGATGCATGTGGTATGATGTGTGTGTTATGTGCAGGTGTCTTTGTGTGTGTAATGTATATAATATATATTATATATTATGTGGTTATGTAGTATGATACTATGTGTGTGTGCATGTAATATATAAGTAAACACACATACGAAATAGTTGTTTTAGTTTTTAGCACAAACAGATAATTAACAATTAAGAAATTAATCATGTTTTTAATATATAAAACTTTTAATATTTTAGGGAATTAACTTATAATTTTTTTTTAAGTGTTAACCAAAAGTGTGCACCTTGATAATTTATTTCGAGTAAGTTAGTTCGCGGTCGTCAGAAAACTTAACGAAAGATCTTTTAATCTAAATAAATTATATAATACTAATCTCATAAATACGGGTTTAGGTTCACATAATTTTTGAGGACGACTCGATTGTTGGATTTTTGCGTTTTTGCTAAGCTAAGGTACGGATCCTTTTTCTTTTTCATCATAGTATAACTTACGGTACGGATTCTTTGGTGTTACCCTCATAGTATTAAACTGTATCCGATACTTTGTAGTACGGATTCCCATTTCTGACATCATAGTATTTTTATCCTATCCGTCACTTTGCAGTACGGATTTTTGTGTGTTCCTATTAGCCGTTGATATGTGATGCGAACCAGTCTAGTATTGTTTGTATGATTATTAGGGTGATGTAGCATGCCATACCTTAGACTTGTACTCATGGTCGCATGTTCCTATTAGTATTATTTTCAGTTGATTGTAAACTATTTACATGGCCTTAGTTTTTTGTACTCTGTCACCCGAGCGTCTGGCTTGCCGTTTGGGCATCAACGGCATGGCACTTATCGTGACAGTGCGTAATAAAAGTTCACGGCGTCTCTAGTTTGTGCTCGTGTAGCGCCTTGGCCCCTAGAGGCGTATAGATCGATCTTAGTTCCGAGTTTGAGTTTGTTGTGTGGAGATGGAATAATGGGTGAACGCCACACTCACCATCTCATAGGTACATGGACTAGCTAGCTGTGTACCAGTCTGTTTTTGGCTCTGGGTGCTTCGTTATTACATGACTTGTTGTTGTGACATTCAAGGTCACCTAATTAGTATATGCATTTGATACGTTTGTGATATGATATGATCCGTTTGCTACTGTGCCAATTATACTTTAGACGCATATTTCTAATTTGGTTCAACATCTACTTCAGTTTAATTTCTGTACCCGTATTGATTTGTTATTTCAATATCGTTTCGTGTTTCTTTCTTTTCGTCCATCCTTACTTGTACTATTGTTCTTTCCGTTACTGAGCAATTCTTTGGCTCTGCCGTAGTTTTCTTTTCTGTGTTTTTCTTGTCTTGTTTACAGGTAATCAGGGATAAAATGGGGAATCAGTAATGAGAGATTAATGGATGTTCAAGAGTATTTAAAGACTCTTTATTTTGTTAAATCATGTACTTTTAAATGAACTTAAGACTTAGGGTATTTTGAGATGTGTATGTCACCTTGAATCCTATCTTATATTAAGTGGATGTGTTTTGGTTATGATATTTGTAAAAGTGATGCTCCGACCTGCCCCGGGTTGGGGTGTTACAAATGAACTATCAGAAGCCCTTCAAAACTTTATTATCCATACAACAGATATGGATACTACCACGGGCTATCAGGCTGATGTTGAGAAGCCAATGGTATTCCGGGCTCAACCCGAGGATAAACCAAAGGTGAAAAAGAGAAGGAGGTTTGTAGGCTGGAGGCGTGTGCGTAGGAAGAGACCAACGATACCGAAGGCAAAAGTTAAAAAGGTTGAGGATCCCAAGGATAAGGGAAAAGGGATAGAGATGGGGGAGAGTTCTGGGCAAGCTCAAGAGATGCCACCTTGGGAGGAGCTAGATCATAAATTGGCAATTAGTGACCTCATCGGACCTGCCGATGAAGACTTTTTCTATTACCCAGTTGAATCCCAACTCCCACTAAATTTGGAGTCGGCAATCCCAGATCCCATTGTTAACCCCCAACCTTTACCAGCAGAAGTGGAAGAGTGGTGGACCACCGACTGGCAATTTCAGAACCTTTTAAATAACCCTAACACCTTTTTCCCTCAGTTCGACCCGGAACCTGCACCAAACCCATCAATGAGCAATGAGAACTTGGCTGAACTCCGCCACTATGGCTAGGAGTTGGTGGATGCAGGAAATAGGATCCGGGAAGTGGGAGAACAGATCTCCTGGAAATACGACGAGAGGGAAAGTCGTTTCTGAAATGCCAGCTGACGGGGATAGTGTGACACTCTGTGTTTTCCCGAGCACATATCTTGTAGCGACAATGTGTACGTATGAATTATTAAATGAAAGATGTGAATTATCTGTATATGCAATGTGTTGCTGATAACGTGTATGTAATAAATATATATATAAGTGTATAAATACTAGTGGGCCGAGACAATGACTCGAGACCACTCGGTCTCGAGTGAACCGTAAATAGTTGGGGCCGATTGGGCCGCAAACTCCCTTAGCCCACTCGGAAACCCACTTGGGGTGCACCACCTAGTATATAAGCCTAAAACCCTCACACACTCTCCTCTACCCTCTCTCTCTCACCTCATCTTCTCTCTAAAAACCTTAAACCTTAGCAACACCACCCTCTCCTCTTGTCTCGGATCAAGTGTAGCAAAGATCAAGCTCTTGTCCTAGCTCAAAGGACCTCCTTTTGGCTGATTCCATACTATTCTCACACCAAACACCATTCGGTTAGCATTTCACACTTTTAGAATTTGTGATGCTTGATTGATAAATGATACGCATGCTTTGTTTAAATGTTTTCCATGAATAATTTGTATGAGTAAATAATGTAGATGATCGGTTAAAGATGTCAAGTGATTATATGTTCTTGGTTGGAAATGATCTACATGTTGATTATGCGTTAAATTGAATAAGAATGTTGTTAAAAATGGTGTGCAAGATTCTTATGACAAATGCATAAATACACTTAAATCTAAGGATGAACCGGTGGCTATGTGCTAGATATAGGACAGATGATGATGATTGAATTGGGGTTATGTTGGAATGAATGAACATAGGTTTATAGGATGAACATGTTTGATTTAATATGATGGACTGTTTGAATGTATTATGAACATGATATGAAGATTTAAATTGTGTGTTTTGATATGTTTTGAATAAAGTTTAGACAAGAAAACATGTTTGTGAACCCTCATTGGATAGTACACAATATCATGAAATCAGAATTCCATTGGTTAGTACAAGTCTTGGCAGGTATTTCAGAAACTTCAGACAAGCGAGTCGAGACCCTCGGTTGCGAATCGAGACCGTCTAAGTGGTGGCTCGAGACCATTAGGTTGCGACTCGAGACCGCGGTGACTGCGACTCGAGACCACATAGTGACAACTCGAGACTGGACTCGAGACCTCTAAGGTTGCGACTTAAGCCGGCACTACTCGAGACCGGAAGTCTATGACTCGAGACCTCCTGGTTGCGACTCGAGATCTCCTGGTTGCGACTCGTGACCGCATGTTCTCGAGTCGAGACCACTTAGTCTCGATTGGGCTGTCTGACTTAGTTATTGGGCCACCAAATGTGATAACGTGTTTGGGCTTGTATCTGTGCTACTGTGCTATGTGTTGATTGAATGTTTAAGGATTGGAACAGGCCCAATAACTTGGATGATGACTGTATGTTATGCGTGCTATGTGTTAGGTTATGTGTAAAATATACGTGACATCTCTATACCCAAACCTGACCCATACTGGTAACCATGCTAGGACGTGGTGACCAGCGTGCTTGACCAAGTAACCTAATCTGCCGAGCAACCCAAGGTGAGTTCACACACTAAAAGCATGCGTCCCAGGGAGGGACACGGACAAACGGCCAACTGTGGGAAAATACTTTTGAACTATTATTTCCGGGGGAAAATACGAAGGGGTACTTTTAACTTACTATCTTCGGGGGAGATACGTTTGGATATTATTTATAAATCACAACTAGCCAAGCTAAACGAAACTCTATCACCTTAAGTCCCTGCTTAAAGTACCGATTAATCGCCGGGGGCGAACGGGTTATAAGTTGATAGCGCTATTAGGTATGACAACCTCACACCGTGACCGGGGGGATCGGGCGTGAACTAGTAGACCTTGCATCTTGGTCAATGACAATAGACATTGACTCGGGGCACAACAACTTTCCGTCATCAGTTTCGGTATCTACAGTTTAGTGAGCTTACAGATGGGGTAGCTTCCCATAACGTGATTATAAATGCTTTATCTAAACAACCTACGTTTTCAAAAACTAAAATTTGACACCTCGTGGACTCGCCAACATTACGTTGATACCCTACTGCATGCTTTGCATGTACCCAGTGACTCAGGAGCTTGCAGCTTGTGGATGTGTAGTGGTCGTCTAACCCGTGTGTTG
The DNA here is from genome assembly GCF_002127325.2 of Helianthus annuus. Taxonomy (NCBI): domain Eukaryota; kingdom Viridiplantae; phylum Streptophyta; class Magnoliopsida; order Asterales; family Asteraceae; genus Helianthus; species Helianthus annuus. The sequence goes on from NC_035440.2 coordinate 152,954,623, forward strand.
GGTTCTAAACAAACTTGAACTAAGAACCTTGTTTTAAACTATTTTGTTTATGCTTCCGCTACTTATCTGAACTACTACTTGAAATTAAAAATTTTGAACTCTGACTATGATATTTGCTAACCCTGCGGTTGGTGAGTATTACTCATGTTATTAATTAAATTGCTCAGTATAATTGGTGGTTGGATCCTGGTCAGTCACGCCTCCTAGCGGTGGTACTCTGCATGTGGATTTTGGGGGTGTGACAGATTGGTATCAGAGCCATTGGTTATAGTGAACTTGGTTTTAAAAAGGGGAAATCTTTTTGAGAAAAACCAGACTATAACCTGTGACTCGTGACGACACTACACTCCAAGTGTAAGACTCAACACATTAGACCATATAGCTCGGACTAGTGTTTACTTGCTTGCTTGCTTTATGTTTTCTGTTTTGCTATACGTATTAGTGTGCCTAGTTAGATAGATACACCTCCCTCTTCTATCTCATTCTCGCTACATTACGACATCACACTCATACTATGTTTTCTGATTATGAAGACAATGAGTGGACGTGGAAGAGGAAACATTAACATGACTCAGGCTCAATTCACTAACCTGCTTAACACGGTGGCTGCAGCTTTCGCAGCTCACCCTGGAGGTAAACCCGTTATTTTAGGATGTTTAGATCCTACCGCCGCATCGTCTTTCACCCCTAAACCTATTCGCTTCGCTTCTCACAACAGGTCAGCATGCACCTGCGCAACCACATGTGTGTACTTTCAAAACCTTCATGGATTGCAAACCTCTCCCTTTCAATGGCACAGAGGGTGCCATAGGTCTTCTACACTGGATTGAGAAAGTCGAAGCTGTCTTTGCTGTCTGTGAGTGTCCCCCTGCAAATTGGGTGAAGTTTGCTACTGGTACGCTTGAAGGAAACGCGCTTTCCTGGTGGAAGGCGCAAATTCAGATGTTTGGATTGGAAACTGCTAATGCTACTGCGTGGGAAGATTTCAAAGACATGATTAAGGAAGAGTATTGTCACAGGGATGACATCCACAAGCTCGAAAACGAGTACATTGAGCTCAAGATGGTTGGATCAGAGATCGAGGCATACACCAAACAGTCCAACGACTATGCTGCTCTTTGCCCAAACATGTCTCGACCTATGTATCGAAGAATCGAATTGTACATCAAGGGTTTGGCTCCAGAAATCCGAAGCCATGTGACCACAGCCAACCTCAATACCATTCAGCCGGTCGTTCGTCTTGCTCACAAACTCACTGATCAGGCTGTGGAACAGGGCAAGCTGCCCAAAAGGATCAGTGCTACTGCTGGAACTTCTAATGATAACAAGCGTAAGTGGGAAGGAAATCAAAGTAAGGATGCTAACCCCACTCAGGCCCCAACCCAGCAAAGGAAAACCGAAAACAACAAGGGCCCTCAACAACAGGGTGGCTATCGCGGGAACCACCCCAAGTGCAACAAGTGCAAACGACACCACATCGGGCCTTGTGGGAAAAGTCAGTGTCAGCGATGTAACAAGATGGGGCATGAGGCCAAGGACTGTAGGAGTCCACGTCCCGCAGGGCAGATCCAGCAGCAGCAACATCATGGGAATGTCAAGGGTTGTTTCCAGTGTGGAGCTGAGGGACACATTAAGAGGAATTGCCCTGAACTGAACCAGAACCGCAACAACAATCAGGGAGCTGGAAACAACGATCAAAACAACAACAATGCTGGGAATGGTGCAAGAGGAAGAGCTTTTGTGATTGGAGCTGGAGAAGCGAGGAATGACCCCAACGTCGTGGCGGGTAAGTTCCTACCCGATGATCGTTATGTTTCTGTATTATTTGATTCTGGAGCCGATGCTAGTTATGTATCCCTACGCATTAATAAGAAGCTTAAGCACCCGCCTTCGTTACTAAGTTCTAAACATATCATCGAGTTGGCTAATGGTAGAAACATCGAGGCCTCACATGTTATCAACGACTGCAAACTAGTACTGTCTGGTCAGACCTATAGCATCGATCTTTTCCCTATCGTTCTTGGAAGCTTCGACGTCGTCATCGGTATGGATTGGTTATCTAAACATCACGCGGAAATCCTCTGTCAAGAGAAAATGGTTCGCATCCCCCGCCGTTGTGGCAAACCCCTCATCGTGCAAGGTGACAAAGGCGGAGAAGTCACAGGCATCATCTCGTTCCCTAAAGGCCCAGAAATGTTTACGAAAAGGAAAAGAGGATTGAAGATTTTCCGGTGGTACACGACTACCCCGAGGTATTTCCTGAAGAACTACCTGGACTCCCTCCCCACCGTCAGGTCGAATTCCAAATCGAGCTAGCTCCCGGAGCAGCACCCATAGCTCGTGCGCCTTATCGACTAGCCCCCGCAGAGCTGAAAGAACTCTCTACGCAACTGTAGGAACTATTGGATAAAGGATTTATCCGTCCTAGTTCATCACCCTGGGGAGCACCAGTGCTCTTTGTTAAGAAGAAGGATGGCACATTCCGAATGTGCATTGACTATCGTGAGCTGAACAAAGTTACCATCAAGAATCGCTACCCTCTCCCACGTATTGACGACCTATTCGATCAATTGCAAGGATCGAGCTACTACTCTAAGATCGACCTGCGATCAGGATATCATCAGCTGAGAGTCCGTAATGAAGACATCTCCAAAACTGCATTCAGAACTCGTTATGGTCATTACGAATTCCTTGTCATGCCCTTTGGAATGACTAACGCGCCTGCGGTATTTATGGATCTTATGAACCGAGTGTGCAAGCCTTACCTCGACAAATTCGTAATTGTATTTATTGACGACATCCTGATCTACTCGAAAAGCCAAGAGGAGCATGAGCAACATTTGCGTCTTATTCTCGAACTCCTTCGCAATGAGCAACTATACGCCAAGTTCTCGAAATGTGACTTCTGGCTTCGAGAAGTCCATTTCCTTGGGCACGTGGTCAATAAGGATGGAATTCACGTCGACCCAGCTAAGATCGACTCCGTAAAGAACTGGCCTACACCTAAGACTCCAACCGAAGTTCGTCAATTCTTGGGATTGGCAGGATACTATCGTAGATTTATCAAGGGATTTTCGAAGATCGCTCAGCCTCTCACGACTCTCACCCAGAAGGGTATTGCTTACAAATGGAATGAAGCTCAGGAATCCGCATTCCAGAAGCTAAAGGATAACCTCTGTAGTGCTCCTATTCTCTCGTTACCTGAAGGTACCGACGACTTCGTGGTTTACTGCGATGCGTCTATTCATGGGCTCGGTTGCGTGTTGATGCAACGCGAGAAAGTTATTGCCTACGCCTCTCGACAACTTAAGACTCACGAAAGGAACTACACTACGCACGACTTGGAACTAGGAGCAGTGGTTTTTGCTCTTAAGATATGGAGACATTACTTGTACGGTACCAAGTGCACTATTTACACCGATCACAGGAGTCTCGAGCATATCTTCAAGCAAAAGGAATTAAACATGCGACAACGTCGATGGGTCGAACTCTTGAATGATTATGAATGCACAATCAAGTGCCATCCGGGCAAGGCCAATGTCGTGGCAGATGCCCTCAGTAGAAAAGACACTACGCCCAAGCGCGTGTGAGCACTACAACTTACCATCCATTCTAACCTCCCTACTCAGATTCGAAATGCTCAGGTTGAAGCACTAAAGCCAGAGAACATCAGGGCTGAGTCCCTGCGAGGATCGAGGCAGCGATTAGAACAAAAAGAAGATGGCGCTTACTATGTAACAGGGCGCATTTGGGTTCCACTCTATGGAGGTCTACGTGAACTTGTGATGGACGAAGCCCATAAGTCCCGTTACTCAGTACATCCTGGTTCGGATAAGATGTACCACGACTTAAGGACCACGTATTGGTGGCCTGGCATGAAAGCCCACATAGCAACTGTCACACCCCCAAAATCCACCTGCGGAGTATCACCGCCTGGGAGCGTGACTGACCAGGATCAAGCCACCAATCATATAGAACAATGTATAAAGTAAAAGTAATTGCAATTTAACCAAACCAATCCATATGAAAGGTGTTCCAAAACATAAATATGTTATCACTGTTTAGCGGAAGCGTATAAGTAAAACCCAACATAATAAAGTGTGAAATGTCATAAGTGTTTAATGAAACAATCACGATCCAAGCCCACAACGACCTGCTCCTCCCTGTGCAAGCTCCATATATCTAACGACCTGCAAGGCATGTAACAGAGGATCAACAACTAGTTGAGCGAGTTCACAGTTTATAGTTCAGTAATTGTAATAGTATAGTAAGCCTTGTGTTCGTTCATTAAGTCATGTATCGTATTAGTTCGTATCGCAGCCCTCCTAGGCATGTATGCGAAGATTAGGGAAAGTTCTCAAGTATTCTAGACTAGGTATATTTGTATCGCGGCCACCCGGCACCTGTGCGAAGTTTAGCGTATAGTTCGCAGCCTTCCTAGGCATGTGTGCGAAGATTAGTCATAATATCGCAGCCAACCCTGGCGTGTGTGCGAAGATCAGTTCTATAAGTATCACTAGTCTAGCAGTATCTTAACCAATCACCTTCCTCACCCGAGGATCATATCACTACGTTCCATTATCTAGAGATGTACAAGTAAATAATCCAATCCCATTCCCACCCTGGGAACCCCATGCCTTGGCTGTGTGAACTCACCTTGGTTTGCTCGGTATGTTAATCTACGTGCTTGTAAACAATCAATCAATCAGTCAAGGCCTATGGTAATGCATTTACACACAGTCAGTTCATGTCGGTCAAGTTTCACATACAATCTAGGTCATAAAGTGCTTGATAGTTAATCTCATGTATTGTAATAGCAATTGATTAGTTTCATGTCATTCATACTTCACATCAGAGTCTTTCACAGTTTATTCTAATACTTTTATCCACCAGTATACTTAACCGAGTTAATAAGCTCAATTAGATCATCATATGTGACAGAGTTACATTTCAACAAAGTTACATTCATAGTTTAACTCAGTTAACATGCGTGACAGAGACAATATCCCCTCCTGTATTATTATTAGGCTACACATAAGTAACAAACTGATAGTGTTACACACTTAACAACTTAGCAGGCAACAACAAGCATTTAAAAGTTCGGACCAGGTTAACATCACTTAAAGATCGGACAAGGCATGCCCCTAAAACTCGGACACCCCACAAGCATAAAAACTCGGACAAGAAGTGAGGGGGGGCTTCCCTGTTCAAAAGTCGGACAAGGGGAGGGGAGGGGGTTAAAACTCGGACCCGCCTCTCACTAGGCAAAAGGTCGGACCCCTTACCCTCTTGCCAAAACTCGGACAAAGGCTCCTAGCCAAGAAGTCGGACATCAACTACACAATAAAGGTCGGACACCCCCTTATGTCTCACAAAGGTCGGATAAGGTTCCATCAACACAAAATCGGATAAGCAAGTCTTTGAAACTCGGACTCCTTTCACATTGATAAAACTCGGATATCATGCATCTATTAAAAGCCGGACATACTTGATTTAATAAAAGTTCGGACCCTAGCGATCATCACAAAAGTCGGACATACATAACCAACTAAAAGTCGGACTAGGGTAAAACTCAGAGTATCAATTCAAGCTATCATAAACTCAAACTCAAAGTAACAGTTACGTATGGTTTATACGATCGTGAAACCCTATTTTCACATATTCACAGTGCAGTAATCTAATCAAAATCAACAATTTTAGCATATCATGTATCTATTCATCAGGCAATCGATTATACAACTAGTCAATCATCATAATCACAATAATCAGAATCAAATCAACAATTACAGAACTAGCATGTGAAGAACTAGGGTTTACAAGAATTCACAAGAATCAAGAATTGCTAACAATCAAATAATCAACAAACAATTACCTTGAATTGATTCTAGTTAGAGTGTGGAATCAAGGGTGATGAATAGCTTGTGCCAATGATGAAGATGATGATGATTGCCAAAGAATCAGAGAATGAAAGTACGTGTTTTGTTTTGTGTAATGATTAGTGAAAAGGGATTAGGGTTAAGTATAATTTAAGTTTCACTGTTAGCACTAAGCACCCCTAAGAGTTATTTATCACAGTTTCATCACCACATTCCATTATTTGACAAATCCTTCACAATTAACACATAACCATGCTCAAATACAATATACTTAACTGAATCAAAATGTTACAGCTTCACAGCAAACCAATTGTGCAAGTAAACAACTAAACACAACAATCGTGCAATAAATGCGAAATTGGAATCTTGGAAACTCGAGTTGTCACAGCAACCTATGTCAGCAAATGTTTGACTTGCATAAGAGTCAAGACGGAGTATCAGAAACCAACGGGCCTACTCCAACAACCAGAAATCCCGAAATAGAAATGGGAGCAAATTTCCATGGATTTCGTCACTGGCCTACCTAGGTCCCAACGCGGGAATGACACTATTTGGGTGATAGTAGACCGATTGACCAAGTCTGCACACTTTTTGGCTATTAAGGAAACAGACAAGTTTTCTACCTTGGCAGAGGTTTACTTAAAGGAAGTAGTTTCGAGGCACGGGGTGCCAACTTCCATTATTTCCGATCGAGACGCACGATTTACTTCCGAGTTGTGGCAAGCTATGCACAAATCCTTTGGCTCACGTTTGGACATGAGCACCGCTTATCACCCACAAACGGATGGGCAGTCTGAACGCACCATCCAAACCCTGGAAGACATGCTTAGAGCATGTGTGATCGATTTTGGCAAGAATTGGGAGAAGCATCTACCGCTAGTGGAATTCTCCTACAATAACAGCTACCACACCAGCATTCAGGCAGCACCCTTCGAGGCATTGTACGGTCGTAAATGCCGATCACCTCTTTGCTGGGCGGAAGTTGGCGACAGCCAGGTCACAGGCCCAGAATTAGTGGTAGACACAATGGAGAAGATTGCCCAGATCAGACAACGTATGGCGGCAGCTCGTGACCGTCAGAAAAGTTACGCTGATAAGCGTAGGAAACCGCTAGAATTCCAGGTCGGGGACCGGGTTCTACTTAAGGTCTCACCCTCGAAGGGTGTGGTTCATTTTGGTAAACGGGGCAAGCTTAATCCGCGATATGTTGGACCATTCGAAATTACCGAGAAAATCGGTAAGGTTGCGTATAGATTGAATCTGCCTGAAGAGCTGAGTGCGGTGCACAACATCTTTCACGTGTCTAATCTGAAGAAGTGTCTGTCAGATGAAACACTCATCATTCCCTTCAAGGAACTCATTATTGACGAACAGCTACACTTTACTGAGGAACCGATTGAGATCACGGATCGAGAAATCAAAACCCTCAAACGTAGCCAGATACCTCTCGTGCGAGTTCGTTGGAACTCGCGACGTGGCCCAGAGTTTACCTGGGAGCGGGAAGACCAGATGAAGTGCAAGTATCCCCAGTTGTTCCCAAATGAAACCCACAGCACTAAAACTACAACCGAATTTCGGGACGAAATTCCAAACTAACGGGGGGATGATATGACATCCCGTTGAAACACTTTCACTCATACTAGCTTGACAGTGGCTGCCTTAACTTTCGGGATGAAAGTTCTTAAAACTTGGGGATAATGTGACACTATGGGTTTTCCCGAGCACATATCTTGTAGCGACAATGTGTACGTATGAATTATTAAATGAAAGATGTGAATTATCTGTATATGCTATGTGTTGCTGATAACGTGTATGTGATAAATATATATATAAGTGTATAAATACTAGTTTTTCCTCACGGTGCAGTAGAAATTAAAGCTCGAAATGGTATCCCATTTAAAGTCAGTGGCCAACGGCTGAAACTCTACCGAGGATCCATTGAGGATGAAGAGGAAGAGATCTCACTTCAAATGGTTAACGAATGAAAAGCACCCACATCATACCCGGTATGTTACGAACAAGCGAGTATACATCGAAACTGGTAAGTCTTCTAACCAAGTCTTCGGAAAAATGGGGCACTCACATGAGCACTTTAATAAAAAAAATTAAAACTTTTGCTCGGCAGGAGGCCGTGTCCGCTGGACACGGGGCCGTGTCGACGCAACTGTCGGGATAAAACCCTCTTTTCATAACAGTTACCTCATTCCACACGACCCGTTTTGCCGAAAACGCTCTGGTTCAAGGCGATTTTCCGCAGATTTCCAACGTTACCTCCACGTTTAACAACATCAAGGTATGATTCTATCATCATTAGTAGTTAGATTAGTTACTTGCATGTAGTTAAACATCAAAAATTTGGGGAAAAATCTAGGGTTCTTCAAGTTCATCCGGATCGAACCTAAAATTTTTGATATAATCTGTTAGTATTAGTTTAGATTAGTTTAATGGGAAGTAAATACACTTGTATTGTTGATAGATTTGCCCGATTTCTCACAAAAACCTCAAACCCTTGTTTTTGAACCGAAAAGGATAAAATTGAAAGGGTAAACGGGTTATTTTGGAAAAAACGGCATTGGGGTTTCATTTTCGGGGGAAACCGCTCCTACTTGGCTAAAAATTTTCAGATTTTCGGGACCGGGACGAAAAAATGAAGATTTTGAGTAACAGACGCCTGGACACGGGGTCGTGCCCGCTGAACACGGGGCCGTGTCCAGCTCACTGTTTGCAGTTTCTTTTGAAAATCTCACTGTTTCGTGCTAACTTTTGGTGTATTCTTTCAGATGTCGAAGTTCACAAGGTTTAACGCGAATGAGCTCGACGCTAGGGCGAGATACGAGTTACTTCAAACAAGGCCCGAGGAGTACCCGAGACAAGCATGCACAGACCTATTAACCTTGGTAAACCAGCTGGACCGATTCAACAACATCGTTACGGGACCACTAAGAGTTGCATTAACCACTCGGCTTCGGTCGGTGCATCAGTGCACCATGGAGTTCTATAGTACTTTTACCTTCACTTCAAGATGTGACCCGTTCGATAATGAAGGGGTTGCATTTCGATGTGGTGGGACGAATTACTCAATCTCTATGGCACAATTCGGGGCAATAGTGGGACTGTACGCGGAAGAAGAGTCAGGTAACGAGGAAAATACCGGGGGATTACGAGATTTGGATGAAAATGACCGTCAAGCCGCATGGGCCCAAATCGGTGAAGGGATCTACAACCCTAGCAGCACCAAGAGTACTAAGCTGAGGGATCCACTCTATCGCTACATTCATAGGCTCCTCACCTACTCTCTTAGCCAGCGTCACGACAGTAGTGGCGTTGTGGGGTTGAAAGATTTGGTAGTCCTTCACGGCATCCACAACCGAAGGGCCCTCGATGTTCCATACCTCCTGCTGCGAAACATGCATCTGAACCGCCTTGCTCGTGCTCCAACACCTATCTTCTTTGGAGGGTGGGTGTACCGCCTCTTCAAGCACTTCACGTGCATCCCTAGGTCCTTTGAAAGGAACCCATGGTCGGGACGGGTTGACTATCACATCTGCCGAGCCATGAACTTACTTTATGAGGTGGAAGATGGGTCAGTGAGCTTTCAGAGGATGCAGGGCCATGCATGGAACCCGCAGGAGGCCCTAGTTCTTCACGCACCACCTCCTCATTACCAGTATCAACCCCATGGTGATCCGGGTCAATCCTCCTCACAAGGAGGCTGTTTTCCTAACTTTCAAAGTTTACATGATCTTTTGCAGGAAAACCTCATGTGCACCAGGAACACCTACAACCTTGCCAACAATACATACCACCGGGTCGGAGCTATCGAACGAAACATCAACGATATACAAGACGACATCGGCAGCATCCGGGAGTATATGGCGGGTCATGGGGATGGAGGTGATGATAGCGATGAGGACATGGACTAGGGGGTTGAAGGAGCAGGACCGGGTTGATGGCAAGCCCACAGGTTAAAGTCCCTTTATCTATCGAAACAGTTTGTGGCCTGCGTGCCAAGTGTTGAACAATTTACTTTCCTTAACTACTTTTATTTTCTGCTTTATTTTTCTTTTACTCTATGGTTTGAACAATTAACTTTGGTAATTTAGGATTTTGGTATTGGTTGGTGTGGTATTTAGTGATGAAACAGGTACAAACCAAGGCTTAGAGTGCAAGCATTAGCACTCGTAAAGCCAGGATGGGAAAACCGGAGGAAGGAACCTATTTTTCAGGCTTACAGACTGTCCACATGTGGACGTGTCCAGCCGACACGCCCCCGTGCTCACCTCCCAGACCTGCTGTTTGGTTACTTTCCTGCAGATTTTTGCCAGACACGGGGCCGTGCCTAGCCAACACACCCCCGTGTCCACCTTCTGTAAGTTTTCATTACTGGCAGTTGACCACGGGGTCGTGTCCAACGGACACGGGGCCGTGTCCAGACTGCCAGTAACATAAATTTTTGCTTTTAACACCATGTTACACATTCAATCAACCTAAAAATTTATTTTTGGGACACATTGAGGACAATGTGTAATTTAAGTGTGGGGGGGGATGCTAAAACCTTGAATTTTGCAAGTTCTAATAACAAGCCTTACACAAAACTCTATTGGAACCGCTAATCACCCCAAATTTTTTCAAAAATTTTCATTTTTTTACTTGTCTAAAGTTTAAGTTGGGAATTCTAAGACTAACAAGGTTATATTCTTACAAATTTACAACCGATAGCGTCGTGATAAAAAGAACCAACATAAGAAAATTATGAAACGGCATGACAAGCTTAGTTAAAATTCGATTATATATACTTGATCACATAGAAAAACCCATTCCCACAAAAAGTGAGTTTTGAGCCTTTATTGAGCATACAAATATACATCTTTACGCTAAATGCTCATTTTTCGTTTCTTGTGTGAATAGCCGCTTGGTTCTTACGACTCTAGAACTTGCCACGACAATTCATTCCCGGTCCTTACCAACTTAAACCCAAGTAAGTAAATGATGGAGGCATTAGGACTAACCCTTTTTCTTTCAAAACCATTATTTTTATTTTTCTTTTCATCTACCCAAAAACTCCCCCTAGTTAACCCCTTTGAGCCTAAACCTTTTCATTTCTTAACCCAAAACCCTTTTTACCCACCAAAAACCCTTTTTATTTTTTTTCCTTTATTTTAGTAGCAAGCTCGGTTTTCGTGTGACTGAAAAAAAAAAAGAGAGAGAAGTTTACAATGAAGTTAGAAATAAACAAACAAAGCTCCTAAAAAGCTTGTTTGAAGAAATACTTCATTAAAAATAAAAAGTCACTAAAACAAAATGTTTTACGAAAACCGACGCTTTTTACGCTTTTCGCCCTTTTACTAACCACTAACCCAACTACCCACCTTTAGCCCAAGCCTTTACCCAAAAAGTCCTCTTGATATTTACAAAGGTAACAAGTTAAAAAGGAGGAGGATTGATTGCTTGGCAAGCCTATGGTAGGAATAAGCTCCATGCCGCTCTCGAGTAATTCACTAAAAATACACCTTCGGCCGAGTGTGAGTGATTCCCCAGTGAGGTATGTGAACTTGTATATAAATGGAATCTTAAAAAGGCATGCTATGCCCAAATAAGTAATTTCTCTTATGAAACGTTCTAAATAAATCATAACGAATAGGATTGTAAATAAATAAAAATAAAACCCAATAAGGATCTTGGATTCCCGACACTCTATGACAAGCCAAAACCTTCTCTTCTACCCATTCCATTTGGGAGTGTAAGCCACATATTAAAGAGTTTTGCTTGAGGACAAGCAAAAATTCAAGTGTGGGGGTATTTGATGTGTGTAAAATGCAACATATAAATTACATCAAATGAGGCATAAAACTAACCCTTTTTAAGTACTAATGTTGGAAAAAGAGTGTTTTTGTCTTCCTTTTGTATTTTCAGGATTAAATGAGCTCAAATTAACAAAAGAAGCAAAAAGGCAGCTAAATCTAACATAAATACAAGAAAAGGAACATAAGTGGATTGCCCGACCCCTCGACAGCATCCTCCCAAGCAAAACAGAGAAGGCAGAAGACTGAACACGCCCCGTGCTCAGCCAGCACGGGGTCGTGCCCAAGAAGCAGCAGAAAAGACAAACCTATAGAAGCTTCCATTGCCCACCACGGGGCCGTGCCCAGTGAACACGGGGGCGTGGCGAAAGTACTGCAGGCGCATTAATTGTAATTGCGAATTACAATTAATGAGGAGAGAGATTGTCAGACGGGCACGGGGCCGTGTGCAGCGGACACGGGGCCGTGCCCAGGCTTCTGTTCAGCCTATAAATAGGAGTGCTTGGCTTCATTGCAACTCATCCCTTGGCACACCACCTCTCTCACACTTCATCCACCACCCACCACCACCAAAACACCGTCATTCACCACCATCATCCATTATCCATCATAGAGTGTATGAGTCGTCTCGGGATCCAAGATTGATCGTAAGAGTTCTTGACAATCAAGGCCATGTTTGCCTAAGTCTCTTACATCACTTGGTGAAGACAAGTGTTTACTATAATACTTTTTATTTTTAACCTTTTGCACTTTTTATTTGGTTTTGTATTAACGACTTTAATAACTAGTTGCTTATGTTGAAGGTGACTTTTCCTTATCGTTTGTCCGTGGTGTCTTGGCATTATTTTACTGTCTATATAAAATAAAAGATTTTCACCATTCATATCTCCACGGTCTATATGGAGGTATGTTGGCTACCTGGTCGGGGGTTAAGGGAACGGTTTGGTAAGGGTCTTGCCCTTGTTCAGCGTTTAGAGGTCCTGTAAGGGACCTGGGTCAAATTTAATAGGATCTCCTTCAATTCCCATAGGTATTGGATGGCGGGGATCCAAACTCTTTGACCCCCTCATAAGTTAACTACTATTAATACTATAACCCGGCTATTTAGGACTGTATCCCTGCTGACTCAGACTACTTAGTCGAGGGTAACGTCACCTCCAAAAGAGGGGCCTATCATAATTTGCATTAATAACTTAATTCATTATCTTTCAATAATCCGACCCTTTAAGATTGTATCCTTGCTAACTCAAACTACTGGGTTGAGGGTAACGTCGCCTTCAAAAGAGGGGCCTACTACAATAACTAAGATAATCTCTTAAACAAGTGCAAAAGTGCGAAAATAATCAAAGGTTATACTAATACACGAGTCGGATCCAAGTGATTCATCTTGTCTATCTGTTATTATTTTTATTTTATTTTTCAGCATTTAGTTAGTTTTTATTTTCTTAGTTTAAAAATCTTTTCTAACATTTTGATTTGGTTAGACGTTGTGGATAAACCGGTACTAAAAGCTCTTGTGTCCTTGGACGACCTCGGTATCTTACAAACACTATACTACGTCCACGATGGGTGCACTTGCCCATATGTGTGTTTAGTGTTAGTGAATATCGTGTTTTATAAATTTAAAACTTGGCTAAAAGTGTAAAAAGGGCTTAAAATATACATCTAAAACATATACACACTGACTAAAATGCGCAACCCTAGTATATCTTAAATTTCAGTTGTAAGTTGTAATAGACATGTATATAAATAACAGTCGACTATTTTAGCTATACGTGTTTAATGTGAATTCGTGCGATTACTTTAATTGCATTTGGTCGTAATTATTCGTACCAATAACTTATTTACATATATTGATAGTTACCAGATGGAACACGCTGTGAATGAACCGGTTAATGAAGTTAATCAATCAGAAAACCATAATGAGGATCACTTCTTAAATCGATAAGATATAGAAAACATTGTCGCTCAGGGAATAGCTAACGCTATTCCGGCAATCGTCGCTGCAGTTAAAAGTCCTGTTGAACCTTCACAAGCTCACCCCAGTAAATGCACATAATTTCAGTAATAGTGTTAACGAAGGAGGCAATAACGACAACTTAATTCAGGCCCCAATACTCAAAAGAATGAAAGCTGCAATGCCTGGTTGCACTTACAAGGAATTTCTTGCCTGTAAACCAGCTGAATTTGCAGGCACTGAAGGGGCAACCGCCGTACTGCATTGGTTAGAGAAAACTGAAGCAGTAATTAAAATAAGTAAATGTGTAGAGGAAGATAAGGTCATGTACGCTTCTCACCTTTTTAAGGAAGAAGCATTAGAGTGGTGGAATACGGTAATGCAAGCCAAGGGAAGTAACTTGGCCTATGCTATGAATTGGGAAGAATTCAGACAAATGGTGGAAAGAAAATTTTGTCCTGAATATGAGAAGGAACAAATGGCAAACAAGTTCCTGAGTCACCGAATGGTGGATGTTAACTGTCGAGGTTATACTTCGAAATTTTTCGAGTATGCCAGAATTGTGCCAACTCTGGCTTCGCCAGAGCCAGTACTTATTTCTCGCTACATTTGCGGTTTGATTAGCGAGATCCGTAATATCGTCAAAGCTGCCAGACCCTGCACAATTGATGATGCGGTGGAATTAGCCAATACCTTGATAGATGAACTGGTACGCACGCGAGAAGAAAGTAGAAAGAAGGACTTGGCTCAGAAAATTACCCAAGGATACCGAGGGGGTAATGCTAGTAACAACTTCAGGAAAAGAGGAGCTGGGAAATCCTCCACTATTCCATTTTGCAGTGCCTGCAAAAGAACGCATTTTGGAAGATGCAAAGGGTATTGCAATTTCTGCAAAATTCCAGGGCATCAAGAAGAAGATTGCAGGAGGAAGAAATCGACGATCTGCTTCAACTGTGGAGAAGCTGGACATTTTAGACCAGACTGCCCTAAAATGGTCAAACCAGCTGACAATAAGGCTAAACCTGCAGAAGGAACTACCAAGAAGAATGCAAGAGCCTTTCAGTTGACTACGCAAGAAGCGGATCTGATTCCAGATGTGATAGCGGGTACGTTCCTAGTTCACAACGTTTATGCGAAAGTATTGTTTGACTCTGGTGCAAACCAAAGTTTTATAAATACTTCGTTCTGCCAAGCTCTTAAATTACCATTAACCAAACTTAGGCAAATTTATACGGTAGAAACAGCCGACGATAACTCTGTTAGTATAGATCGAGTCTTGCAGAAAGGAAAAATGGAACATTCAGGTTATAAATTTTCTGCAACCCTGTTACCAATGAACTTAGCTGGATTCGATGTTGTGTTAGGAATGGATTGGTTAGTAGCCAACCATGCTCGAATCCCTTGTGAAAAGAATTCCATAGAAATTCGTGCGCCATCAGGAGAAATAATTGTGGTTGTAGGTGATAAGCCACAAAAGCCAATGAAATTCATTTCAGTCATGAAAGTGGCCAGTTATTCGAGAAAACAGGGAATAGCATATATGGTTTCAGTAGTTGTTAATACCAAGAGTAAAGAACTTAAGGACATTCCAGTAGCATCAGAATACTCGGATGTATTCCCAGAAGAACTACCTGGATTGCCACCCGATAGGGAAGTAGAATTTAGGATTCATCTAATTCCTGGAACTACACCGATAGCCAAGGCACCTTATCGGTTAGCACCCACCGAAATGTTAGAATTGAAAAAGCAGTTAGATGAATTACTAAGCAAAGGGTTTATACAACCTAGTTCATCCCCTTGGGGAGCACCAGTGCTGTTTGTGAAAAAGAAAGATGGTTCGATGAGAATGTGTATCGATTATAGGGAATTGAATAAAGTTACAATTAATAATCGATACCCATTACCTAGGATTGATGATCTTTTTTATCAGCTTCAGGGAGCTAGATATTTCTCTAAGATAGATTTACGCTCCGGATACCATCAATTGAAGGTACAAGAAGAAGACATACCTAAAACTGCTTTCAGAACTAGGTATGGTCATTACGAGTTTACAGTTATGCCATTCGGATTAACAAATGCTCATGCAGCATTTATGGATATGATGAATAGAATCTGTAAACCATATTTGGATAAATTCGTAATTGTCTTCATCGACGACATACTTATTTATTCCAAAGGTCAAGATGAGCACTGTGAACATCTACATGCACTCCTAACTTTGTTAAGAAAGGAGAAGCTTTACGCCAAATTCTCGAAGTGTGAATTTTGGCTCCAGGAAGTGCAATTTTTAGGGCACATGGTGAATCACGAAGGTATTCACGTAGATCCCTCCAAAATAGAAGCCATCACCAAATGGAAGGTTCCGCATTCAGCTATGGAAATTAGAAGCTTTCTAGGATTAGCTGGGTACTATAGGCGATTCATTAAGGATTTTTCCAAGATAGTCGTGCCATTAACTAAGCTAACCTGTAAAGCCGTAAGGTTTGAATGGGGACCCAGGCAGGAGGAGGCCTTTAGGACCTTGAAGCAAAAGTTAACAAACGCCCCGATTCTAGCCCTGCCAGAAGAACAGAAGATTTTGAAGTCTACTGTGATGCTTCTAAAATAGGATTAGGATGTGTGTTAATGCAACTCAAAAAGGTAATTGCGTATGCCTCAAGGCAATTGAAAAAGCACGAAGAAAACTATACGACTCATGACTTAGAATTAGGAGCGATAATTTTTGCCCTTAAGATTTGGAGGCATTATCTGTATGGAGGTAAGTTTACTATTTTACAGATCATAAAAGCTTAAGGTACATATTTAGGCAAAAAGAATTAAATATGAGGCAAAGAAGATGGATGGAAATTCTAAGTGACTACGATTGTGATATTCAATATCACGAAGGAAAAGCAAATGTAGTCGCAGATGCCTTAAGTCGTAAGTATCATGAAAAGCAAAAATGAGTTCGTGCTCTTAGATTAAATCTACAGTTGGATTTAATGGAAAAACTGAAGAAGGTTCAAGAAACAGCAATCAAGGATGATGCTGAAGGAATAAAAGGAAGAATCAAGGAACTAGAGCAAGGCACCGATGGAATTTGGAGATTCCATAAGAAAAGAATTTGGGTACCTAATCAAGGAAACTTAAGAAATAAGATTTTAGAAGAGGCCCATAAATCTAGATATACCATGCACCCAGGAAATAACAAGATGTACCAAGACCTAAGAAATAATTTCTAGTGGATAGGGATGAAAAAGGGCATAGCTAGATATGTATCTAAGTGTCTTACTTGTTCACAAGTTAAGGCAGAACACCAGAAACCTTCAGGGTTACTTCAACAATTAGAAATGCCTGTTTGGAAATGGGAATTAATAACCATGGATTTTGTTACTAAGCTGCCCAAAACCAGAAAAGGTAATGATGCAATTTGGGTAATTATGGATCGATTAACCAAATCAGCTCATTTTCTACCCATGAAGGAAATTTTCAGCATAGAAAGATTAGCAAAACTATACGTAGATGAAGTAGTATCCTTACATAGAGTTCCACTCTCCATTGTATCGGATAGAGATAGTCGTTTCACTTCACATTTCTGGACAAGTTTCCAAGAAGCCATGGGGACCCGATTAAATTTAAGTACTGCCTACCATCCCCAAACTGACGGGCAAAGTGAAAGGACGATCCAAACCCTGGAAGACATGCTTAAAGCATGTGTGATAGATTTTGGTGGTAACTGGGATAACCACCTACCCTTAATTAAATTCTCCTATAACAATAGTTATCATTCAAGCATCGAAGCTGCCCCGTTCGAAGCACTGTATGGACGCAAGTGTAGAACTCCAGTTTGCTGGGAAGAAATAGGAGAAAGCCAGTTATCAGGTCCTGAAATAGTACAAGAAACCACCGACAAGATAACCCAAATCAAGGAAAGACTAAAAACGGCTCGAGATCGCCAGAAGAATTATGCAGACAATCGACGTAAGCCGCTAGAGTTTCAAGTCGGAGACAAGGTACTCTTGAAAGTTTCTCCTTGGAAAGGAGTCGTTCGGTTCGGTAAGAAAGGAAAGTTGAGTCCAAGATACATAGGACCATTCCCAGTAATCCAACGAATAGGACTCGTCGCCTATCGCTTACAACTACCAGAAGAGCTAGCTAGAGTACATGATGTGTTTCATGTATCCAACCTCAAGAAATGTCTGTCCGACGAATCCCTGGTAGTACCTCTTCAAGATGTAGAGGTAAATGAAAAGTTAAAATTTGTGGAGAAACCACTTCAAATAGAAGACAGAAAGATCAAGTTTCTCAAACACAAAAGACTAGTGCTAGTCAAAGTCAAGTGGGATTCGAAGAGAGGACCCGAGTACACTTGGGAGCTAGAATCAGAAATGAAGCGGAAATATCCTCAATTATTCAAGTAAATCTCGAGGATGAGATTTTTATTAAGGTGGGGGGAATGTAACAACTCTCACCAAAACTATTATTTATTATTTATTTGGTCCAATAGAAAACCCTAATTAAGACCCCCAAGCAGTATTGCACGACCCCTAAAATTTTCAGAATAGTTGGAATCAGGATCAGGACCCCTAAAACTCAAGGGGGGTAAACCCTAATTGATGATTATCATCACAGTTTGCTGTCGAAATCGAATTTTAACGAACGGTCAACTCAGCTAAGCTAGTAACAGACGTGGCAACCCTATGCTAAAAGTAACCCGTCGCGCCACGCGCGTGAACCAGGTGCCCCTGGCGCGCCACGCGGGGGAGCCCATTTTCCAGTATAAATAGAGGACTTTGGCACTTGAAGTTTGGCGTTGGTTCGACGTTAAAATTCAATACGTGCAACGAGATATCCTCTGTTTACTACAAAACACACACGATCACGAAACGCTGCCGCGACAACAGGGTAATAACTCGATCGCTTTTACGATTCAATGTCTGGTCGATTGAAACTATCCAATGGATGTTTAAGTGTTGCCCACATTAGGGTTATACTTTGTCATTCGTCGTGAATTCGATGGATGTTAAGTATCACACTTTGTCATTCATTGTGAGGGTTTGTATCTCGTGAGTTATCGTAAATGCTGTATTAGTTATTGACCTAGTTTTCGTGTGCATTGTTATTTGAAATTAGGTTAATCAGGCTTATCAGTAGGCTAAACTCTGCCCGTTTAAACTTGCAATGTGAGTCATTCTCTTTTATCAAAAGTATTTTACAATACCTCAAATTATTTTCAAAGTTATAATTACAGGGATTAAGTCGTGGTTATCTTGAATCACTGGCTAGTGGGGTATTGTGCACATTACTAATTTCTCACGGTTAGGCTAATAAATCCTAACAGTGATAATCATCACTACTTGGGTGAAAGGACCCAATAGTGGTATGACCATCGTCACCAGGAGGTGACACGGCGCCAGATAAAAATAAGATAAAAGCCATTGTAATCGCTCTTATGCTGTAATTGATAGCTAAGTGTCATTTTGTTAACTTTGAATGATTCACCAGTATTTCCCCGCTGACAAAAATCTTTTTGAAACATGTTTCAGGCGACCTCATGTGAACCAAGGAAAAAGTGCTACGGAGCACTAATCAAGCTTGAAGGGTGGCTCAGTTAAATAAATAAACATGTTTTGTAAACCAGGGAAATTCCTCTATTGTAAATTACGGGGTTAATCCCAAGTTATGAAATAAAATAAATCGGGCATTTTCAAGTTTAAAGATCCTGCTAAAATCTTCCGCTGCCAAATCAAATAATAAATAACACGGGTTTTTCTGCCCCGCGGCTCCTGGACCGGGTAAAACCGGAACTGGGGCCGTGACATAAAACATGCCATTAAATAAAATATTAATATATTTTTGAGGAAAATATGGTTTGAAAGTAATGTGTTATGTTTTCGAGGAAAACATGGTTTTGGAATGTGAATGATATAAAATTGTTTTTGAGAAAAACGGGAATGAATAGAATATAAATAATTGTTTCGAAGAGTAACGGAGAGGATTACAATGTCTGGGGTAAAACGACTGTATAGATTTAAAAATATTTAAATCTAAGTTGTAACGAATTTGTCTGATCTCAAGAGAGTATGCATTGGAGTAGGCATAGGCTTCGGTGGGGACTTCAGGGAATTCGTACAACGCAAAAATATTAAATTTATCATTTTTAGTAAGATATATATATTGTTCATGTGACAGGCACCATAAGTGACCTAATTTGAGGCACTTTGCACGAATTTATTTATTTAATCATTAATACCAGTATGCGTTGAATTGTTGGTAGATCTAGCGCGTTGACCGGTAGCTCCGTGCCAACTCAAACGACGAATTGATATTCTAAAGTTGTCTAGCGTTGATTATAACCTTATTGTTAGTATATAGTTCATAGGCCTTGCAACCTTATGAATCTGAAAACTTGATGCTTGAAATTTAATATATAAATAAACCTATGGGAAGATGATTTGTGTCGAAGGTTTTGAGAAAATGCTTGCAACCGGAGAACTAACCCTTAGATTTTAATAAGGAAATTAATCTGACTTTCTTAAAATATATGAATGGTTTTGACATGAGAATTCATAATAAGCAAGCTTTCTTTAAACAAACTGATAGTAATTTGAATAAGTGAACTCACCAACCTATTTTTGTTGACACTTGACTTTTATGTGTTCTTCAGGTAAATGAGTTAGGCTTCGGGATTTTGTTGATGCAATTTCATATTAAATAATGTTTTGGACAACTTTTTAAACTATTTGGGTCGTCTGTACTAAGATCCATAAGGGATCAAACAACTAAATTATGTTGTGTTTACGTTTAAAACTTTAAATGTTATGTTTTAATTAAGTTATCCAAAATAAATATTTCATTGTCCACAAAGATTGGATACCAACCTCTGTTACCATCACGTTTGTATTTCCGCTTTCGGGTGTGACATAGCATAACTGTAAAAAGGTAAGATTGTTCTTTCACGTGATTTTTATACAAGACATTAATGGTCAGGTGTGAACAACAAAAATTGAAAGATAAGGTGTCAAATTGCAATTTGAAGCTAACAAGGTGGCAAATTGCAGTTTTCTCTATAGAAAAACTAGGTTAGAACCACGTGTAATACACGGGTTGAATAAATGTAATTTTATATACCAAATAATAGAAATATATATCTTTAAAAATCTCATTTATCACATGAGCTGAATAAATGTAATTTTATATATTTAAGAAAACCCGTATATTGTACGGGTTGAGTAAATTTAATTTTATATATTATATAATGAAAAAAGTTACGCTTTTAAGAACCTCATGTATTGTATGGGTTGAGCACATGTAATTTTATATACCAATCAATAAAAAGTTATATCTTTATATACTCTGTGTATTATACGGATTGAATAAATCTAATTTTGTATACCACATAATAAAAAAAGTTATATTTTTAGAAACCCGGTGTATTACATGAGTTGCATAAATGTAATTTTGTATAGTAAATAATAAAAATATTATATCTTTGAAAAACCTCATTTATTACATGGGTTGAATGAATCTAATAAAAAATTATATCTTTAAAAAAACTAACGGATATACTTGATATATGATGTATGGGGTGATTGCGGTGATGGTTCTTATAGATGTCACGTAAACATAGTGAATATCGTATTTGAGTTGAGAGTTGAACACGAAAATAAAAGTATAGAACCAATAAACATTGATTAATATTTTTGTTTACCCCTTATAAACATTTTTGAAATAGATTATACCCTTAACTACTTTAGTTTAATAAAATAAATAAATGATTTACATTATAGGGGATGGTTCAAATAAAAACCACTTTTATCGCGAAAACTCGAAAACTAACTAAAAAAGCTTAAAAACACACAAAAACAATTTTTTTCAATTTTTTTATTAAAATCGCTAGTTTTTTTATATAAAAAAATTCAAAAAAAAATTGTAGTGCGCATGTGTAATAATTCACATGTGTACATACACATGTGCACTACTAAATTATTTTTTTTGAAAAAAGGTTTTTTTATATAATTTAAATAGCAAAAATTGGTATGTAAAAAATATTGGTATGTTTTTTAGGCTTTTTTAGTTAGTTTTCGAGTTTTCGCGATAACTAGTGATTTTCATTTGAACCTTCCTCTACATTATATTAATTTATATTTGAGTTAATTACGTAGTTAGTCCCTGTGGTTTGCACAGAGTAACATACTTAGGTACTAATAGTTTAGAATCACATTCTAGGGTATTAACTTTTCATTTTGTAACGTTTGAAGGTATTAACGTTATTTGTAGGCTTAAAATCACATTCTATTAGTACCTAAATATGTTATTTTGTGCAAACCACAAGGACTAACTATGTTAATACCCTAGAAGTTAATACCTCCAAATGTTACAAAATGAAAAGTTAATACCCTAGAAGGTGATTTTAAACTATTAGTACCTAAGTATGTTATTTTGTGCAAACCACAGGGACTAACTATGTAATTAACTCTTTATATTTCAAAACATTATATTATCTCCTATACAAATTGTTTAAATTTATAATAAATTTTGATTTTATAATTATCTTTTAATTTAATTATGTATAATTAAGTAGGATAGAGAGGAAAAAACTAAAAAATAGATGGCTTCAATGAATAACATGTTTCATAGTTTCTTTTATTATATAGGTTTAGATTAGATAAAACATTGTTGAGGAAAATAAACCTTGATAAGATGTGCGGTTATCTGCGAAAGTTGTGTGAAAAACTCAAGTCACTTGTATCTTGGCCGCGAGTTTTAAAGTTGAATTTAACTTCATTTCTTGCATGACAAACATAACAATCCATCTATGCATAGTTCAAAATGGTTGGAAGTAGTACTTTCTCAAATTTTTAGCCTGTAACAAAGATGATGATCAAAAGTTTAAACGACTATCTCTACTACAAACATCATCATCCGGTGCACACTATTATCTAATACCATCTTTAATGCATGCAAAATCAAAACAAAATAAAACACCAAGAAGAGTCACTCCAGCTTCACTCTGTCCATATCACCAATCACTGCTTCAAGCTGCAACAAAGAAGCATATCTTTAGCCTTGTAATAATGCATACATATACTCTCTTAACTGAGATGCCGCCTGCTTTGGGGCACAGTTTTAAAAGATACCAAATTTTCAAATACCCGTTAATAAATAATAATAAAAAGAATCTTTTTTATATATATGTATGTGTGTGCGTGTGCTGAAAACTTTCTAAATCTTCATGGCCCAAAAGCACACTGTAATCCTGCTGCAACTTTTAAAGTGGAATAAGAAGGGAGATAAAAGACAAACCTTAACAATTTGACGCAAAAAGTAATCACCATATTGCTTAGGTGTCTTGGATTCCACCACATGAATCAAGTCCTGCAGAGCACAGTTGAAGGTATATTAAAAAATAGTGCAAGGAAGTAAGGAACTAACTTAAATAAGGAAGAAAGATATCCTACATCATCAATGTAGAAATCAATATCAGCGTTGGATATAGTCTTTCCATCAGCAACAACAGAATGTGTTTTGTGCTTGTATGTCATCAAGATCGTCCTGTAAAAATGAGGTTGATCAAGACTCGTAACGTAAAATAATAAGGAATAGACCCTTTTAGTAAAAATAAATACACAGAAGGTCACTAAGCCCTCAGGAGAGGCACACAGCAAATAGGTCAACAGTGTACAACCATAGTCATATGAAAATCTTTGCTTGTAATCCTTTTTTTTTTTTGTATCAGGGTACGTATTTCTGTGCCTTTTGCCTGAGAGATAGGCGAACCCTTAAATCGCATGATAAGCCACGATCTACAATCCGGATCGTCCGTACCGAATCGTGGTACGAACATGTTCCGGGTACGCTCCAAATCACATTTTCGACAATGGAATTAGCGTTCCGAGCAAGTAATTGAGTCATACCTGTAGAAATTCACAAAACACGTTTCTAGACTAAATGGGAACATCGAAATTCTGAATTCCCATTACGTTTTAAGGTCTATATTAGGGTTTGACTTCCCTAATTCCCCATTATCAATTCGCAATTCTGAATTTTATTGAAGATTTGGACCATGGTATTTAGAAAGTAAAGAAGTTCCAATGAAATATGATAACAGTTCTATTTTTTAGGGTTTACCAATATGCCCTATCCTTTCCTTTATTTCTTTTTTAACTAAATATGGTTTTAACCCTTTAATGGTACAGTTTTGGTCAATTTGAACCTTAATATTGTTTTAATTTGTTTATTGTACACAGAGCTTGGTGAGTTCTACACTGAGTGTATTAATAAGTTTATGTGCTTCTTTATTTTGTATATCGTACCACACATTATATGGTACGTCATACCGAAGCGATCCGAAAAGAGCCTACCCCCTCTCGTACCGAATTTTAAGGACCTAGCGCGAATCGTGATCCCGTTCCACGTTTCCGTACCGGAGCGTACCGCGAACTATGTGACTACGTTTTAGACTTTGACTACCAGAAAACAGACAATAACTAACCTTAAAGTAGATACATCAACTTCCATGTAGCTTGCAAGCTTTTCAAGAGAAATAGTTGAATAAACTTTCAAAAAGGTCCTCACAACTGACAGTTGTTGCTGCTGCTTTACTTCATAAAGAAACAGCTTTAACTGAAGCCTATATGCGTCCTATAACCATATAAAACCACAGAAATAAGTCTATAACTTGAAGAGTGATTAACAAATCTTTATATGAGAGATGGCAAGACAAGCGGGTTATATAACAGATCTGGGTTGTAACAAGTCATTTTTAGTACATACATCTCTTTTGGTCAGTTATCGTATACTATTTTTTTTCTTTTGCAAAACAATATTACTGATTGAGGTTAAAATATAAATCTTCGAAATATAAAGATTTAGGTAGTTGTATTATTAAAACACTTTTGGGAGACTTTCAACCTATTTGAACCATCTTATCCATTGAGGTTAGAATTAACATATGACCCTCTTAAACTAACCAACACATAACCCAAAATCAATACATTTTATACATGGTTCAAGTCGTGACATATAATAGAAACCAAATATAATATTGATATTGATTATAGACTCCTTCAAACAAAGAGATTCCAAAACATGTAAAGAAAAAACAGAAAGCCCTAGCAGCTCCAAAGCAACCTTATTGTAAGTTAATGAGCAAGATTTCACCTGGTTGTAGTTTACAAGTGGCTCTTCATAGCTTGGTGCAGAGGGTGTTATAAACTTGGGACAGGCATATGAGAAAAGCTCATCATAGAGGGCAAATGATTCATCATCGTATCGTTGCATTCTTGACATTTTTTCCCCATATTTCTCCCTTAGTTGAGAGTTGACAGTTTCATCAACAAGTTTGACTTGAGGACAAAGTGAGAGGCAGATTGTTAGCAAAGCATACATCTGTTCATTCTTCTTTAGGATTTGCTCATACTGTGGTGATTTCTGGTGATACTGCTTAGTCTTGTAAATGTACAAAAGGATTTTGTTGAACTCGTGTATAGCCTCTACATACCTGCATAATAAGTGGCTTGTTAACTGAGCATAATAAATTATGCAAAAAAAGAAACTGGAATAAAGATGATGAAGGATAAATATACCTCCTCAACATAAGATTGGCAAAGCCATAATGATAGATGGTGGTTATGTGACTGCCGATAACACTGGTGTAAACTCCTTGTTGAGTTATGTCAATTGGAAGTAAGCATTTAAGGCCAGTTTGATAATCTCCCAATAAACAATGAACTCTTAGCAAACCAACCATGCTGAAGTAGCCCAAGACCTTCAACACATTACTTCCACCAGTATAATCATATCCATCAGTTGCTGTGAACTGTTCAAGGCCTTCTTTTTCCTTGTCCAGAATCTGAATGATAGAAGACTTTTCCATCAATGCTTGCAAAAAGTTGAGTACACCATACACATTCCAGGCCTGTCAAAAACATTATTTATTTATTTATCAACTCAGTCAGTCAGGCAACATAATAATAATAATAATAATAATAATAATAATAATAATAATAATAATAATAACAAAGAAACAATTATACCTGGTCGTGTTGCCTGAGTAAAGCAATCTCCTGCTCGGTTTTGTTTTTCATTTTGGCCCGGTACTGACAAAAGGACTGATATTGATACACAAACTCATCCACCATGTCCCATAGCCACTGGTTAGGCAACTGCATATTCACCACGCCATGCAACACCACCTGCAGAAGACAGAAAATGATACTTGATTTAGTATTTTCAAGGAAGGAAGGAAGGAAGGAAAAAGGGAAGGGAAGGTGCCTGCCTGAAAGAGACTGCAGTAGTTATCCCAAGAATCAATCCTTTGGTTAAGAGTGGGAGACAAGCGAGCATAGAGGTGGCGATACCACATCTCGCGGTAGAGCAAGCAGAATACATGGTCGTTGTCAACGTACTGAGCAACCGCTTCAACGGAGGGCCAGGGGGTATCCTTGAACATACGGTCGCTTAGGGTATGGAAGGATGTTTCATACATCTGGTGGATCTCGTAAACGTTCTTCTCCCGGATATGACGGTACAGGTGCACCACGAACGATTTCACCGGGTCCGGCACGTACGAAGGGTCGTAACCTCCCTCCATCGCCACTCCCTCTTCGTAATCGTAACCGCCGCCCGCCATTGCTCAGATCAGATCAGATATTCTTCGATTAGGGTTCCCCCCACTCACTGCCTTGCCTTTGTACTTGGCTTGGGCCTCATTCAAATATTGGGTCTAAAAGCCCGTAGTCTAACTCAAATATTGAATACGGGCCGAATCAGAACCATCCTACAATTATTTCAAAACTAATTTCTTTTTTTTCAATTGTTCTAATTTAATTATAACTAGTGGGATTTCATCGCACTTCGCGGCAGATTTTTGGTCAATGTCGATTTAATTCATTACAATATCGACACTCGATATAGCAATTGACACATGCTTTAAATCGACCAAAAACTGTAAAAGAATACCGGTACTGGTTCCGGTGTTGTTCGGCCGGTAGCGGTTCAGTTGGTCACGATATCAGTACGGTACCAACACTTGATATAGCTTACAATACCAAAAAAAAACTCTATTGTGAATACAACTTTGTGTAGAATCTTATACCGCCACGTCGAGAAAACCATAAAAAGAAGTATGGTGCTGATATCGATTTTTAGCTGGTATCTGAAAAGGATGATATAGATAAAAAAACAACTATATTTGATCCTTTCGAAGATTACTTTTATCGAATCATACATAAAAATAAGCACATCGCAATGCTATATTCGGAAATTTATAAAACGCTATATTATGTTATTACTAAAAACAAAAAGGGTAAACAACATAATCTTATAAAAAAATAGCCGATGTTTTGCAACATCGGTACCGACTTTGTTTGAATGGTATTGGTTCGCTTCGTCATGATAAAGAATTAAAAAAATCAACTATATGTGATCCATAAGAATAACTTTTATCGAATCGTATATAAAAATAAACACGTGGTAATGGTATATTCAGAATTTTATAAAATGTTATATTACATTACTAAAAAGAGTGACACAACCTTACTAACATGTAAGTTTGTGCTTCATCTACTTGTACATTATTACTCACAGACCAGTTTTAAATAAAATTTATATATATATATATATATATATAAACAGACACTTCACAACGGCATGATCGCAACTTTATTAAACATCATATTTTTATGTTATAAGCGAAAAAAATATAGTTAACAGTAATTTAATAATAAAACATTATAATAAAAATAGTAATATAATAAAACCATAAAAAACAAAACAAAAGTAATTAAACAATTCAAAAAAAGACTACACTGACATGGTGTTTTACCTGCTACGCCACACTAAACTTTCTTACAATGTCACATTAGAATACAGAAAACCTAAAGGACCAAATGTTGACAAAGGTAACTAAATTTATTATTCCACAACATGTTATCAATTAATATATATATATATATATATATATATATATATATATATATATATAGGGTTGAGTTCATTTCAGAACCTTTAAATAAGAACTTTCAGAACTCCTAATAAACAATCATTTTATATATAAGTTTTCGTATTTAGGATCTTTTTATCATCTATTGTGTGTATTTCTTTGATTACATACATGTTAAAAAAGTTTACATATGTTTAATTGCCAAAATTATATATATGTGTCATAAGTAATTACATATATGTAAAAAAAACTAGTTTACATATGTGTAATTATAAAATTACATATAAAAAATGATTAAATTACTCTTAACATGTATGTAATCGTAAAAATACACATAATAAATGATAAAATTATCCTAAACATAAAAATATATAAATAAAAAGATGAGTTAAATACCTGGTTGGTCCTTGTGGTTTGCGAAAATTGCAAACTTGGTCCCAATGGTTCACTAATTACACACTTGGTCCCAGTGGTTGCAATTTTCGCACTCGGTAGTCCTTAACACTAACCTAAGTTAAAATTTCTCAGTTAAATGTGTGCAACCCCTAAACAATTTAGAAAATTAAAAAAAAAGGCCACACTCATCTCCCCATCTACCTGCACCCCCCTTCATCACCACCATGTAACTAGACATTTAACTCTAATAATAATAACTCACTTTCACAAATCTTGATACAGTTTCATCAAACCCTAACAATGAACACCCCAAATTTCTTCCATCTTCTCCTTTCACTCGCAATTTAAACCGCTATTGTCTCTGCTTTCTCCCCCCGCCGATTACCACCTCATTGACTGCGGCACCACCGTCTCCACGGTGGTTGACCATGACCATCAGCCGTTCACCAGTGACGGGTCCTTTTCAACCCTCTCATCAACCAAATCTTTGTCATAAAAGAACTCAAACCCAGATCCCAATTTGTCCCCAATTTATCACACAGCTAGGGTTTTCACGAAACCCTCACATTACAAATTCAAAATTGAAGAAAAAGAACTCACTTGGTACATATTTATTTCTATAAATTCGATTTTATGAATATTGGAACCACGTCTCATGATCAATTTCATGTTTCTGCTAATGGGTATGTGTTACACAAATACTCTGTTTCGAAAGGAAGCCCTAGAATTAAGGAATTCATGTTTCTGCTAATGGGTATGTGTTGTTACACCTTTTAATGATTCTTTGTGGAGAAATTGGGTTCCTGATGATGGGTTTTTGAAATTGGGTGATGGGTTAATCGAAAACTATAAAAAGATTCACTTAGATGGTCAGATTAATTACTGAATAGGGTTTCAGTTATGAACTTGAATTCAGAGTTGCAGGTGACACGGTGGTCGAGTTACGGTGTGAGGGTGCAGGTGGTGAGTGTGGGTTACATGGTGGTGGTGAAGGGGGGTTTCTGGGGTGAATGGTGTTGGTTATTTGGGTGTGACGTTGAGGAGTAGCGGTGGTAGAGATTTTAATGGTGGCGGAAGTGGAGATGTATGGTGGCGGTGGTGGAGATTGATGGTGGTGGAGGTGGTGATGGATGGTGGTTGTTGTGGTAGGAGTGAGAGAGATAATGGGGAATATGAGTGTGGCTATCTTTTTATTTTTTTTTTAAATTGTTCATGGGTAAATAAGTAATTTTGCACACACTTAACTGAGAAATATAACTAATGTTAGTGTTAAGGACCACCCGAGTGCGAAAATTGCAACCACTGGGACTAAGTGTGTAATTAGTGAACCCTTGGGACCAAGTTTGCAATTTTCGCAAACCACAGGAGTTCTGCGAGTTCTGTAAATATTTATGGTTCTGAAATGATCCTGGCTCTATATATATATATATATATGTATCGTACAATTGGCCTTAACGTACACGACTTGAAATCGCGTGTTATATCTGGAAATTGCATGTTGTTATATGTTGGTGAAATCGCATGGATGTATACAAAATCGCATGGGGATGTTTCAAAACACAAATCGCATGTTTGAAAGATAAAATCGCACGTTGGAAAACAACCGCGTACGCAATGTATGTTAAGACATTTTGTACGTTAACTAGCCTATTTATATATATATATATATATATGGTGGGGTTCGGCTACAAAGTCCATTTATGTAACGTATCCCTCGGTGTGGTTGACCTTATGTATAATTTCCAAGGCCCAACTCTTTGCCGAAAAATTAAGAAAAATCATTTACTATGCAATAGCCAGATTCGTCACTTTCTGACTGCAGATTACGGAAAAATTCATTTAAAAATCCTAGATTACCCAATTGACCCGATTCCACTTGGAAATTCGTAGAGACACCTAAGACTATCTACTGTATAAATTTCAAGACTTAACTCCAACTATTCCCCAAGATATGACGTAAAACACAACACACAAATTCTGCAGAAAAATGCAACTTTGACCACTGAAACAAAATAATTCGTTTAAAATATCATACGACATCGAAAATTTTTGAATCCAGCGCCATTAGAAGCGTATTTCGAAATACTACGTTTTGGACTCAAGAAAATCCAGTTTTCGTTATGTTATGACCCGGCTACAGCCAACTAAAGTCGGCTGTAACAGTTAGACAGTTTTCTGTTTTAGCTCTTAGTGACACAAAACAAGTTTCTATTGGTTCCGGTAACATGTTTAGCGAACAACACTTATACATCACTCACAGCAGGTTATCATCCAACTCAGATTATTTATCACTGAAGCATTAAGAATCAAAACCCTAAAAATTTATATCAAGTCATTTAGATCCCTTAACCCACTGTGTATTATTTCTAACAACCTAGTCAACATGTAACACCACATATATCGAGGATCATCAAGCAACACAAAGAACACAACCGTGCTAACATAGTTTTAGTAACGGAAAATCATGAATATAAACATCTAGGATTATAATCAAACGAAAACTAGCGTCGACACCTAGCAAGTTTGATTGTCGGTCGGTCCTGGTTGCGAAGAGAGAAAGAGACCAAGAGCGAGAGAGTAGCAACGGTGGTGGGGGGTCGCCGACAGCGTACGTCGAGGGGAAGGAGAAAGGGTGTGTTAGGATTTTTTTTTATTTACGATACACACGCACACATGCACGTATTACATAAAGGGGTTTTGGGCTTAGGGCGGTTTGGGGTTGGGTTCGATTGGGTCGAGATCAAGAGAAGGGGAAATGGGGTGGCGGTTTGGCTTTGTTTAACTTAGGCCAAGAGCTAGAGGGGGCGGGGTTGGGTTCTTGTTTAACGAGTTGGGTTACGGGATCAGGTTGAGTCGCCACTAGTTTAGGTTTCGAATAAATTCGTACAACAATGTTTCGAGTTTAGGTAATTATATGTATACATACATATATACATTTAAGGGTGTAATGATTAATTGTACGATGCGACAATTAAAAACGTAATTACACGTAAATACGATATTGAGAAATTGAGTAGTTAGAACCTTCAAAATACGGGTTGTCACATAAAATGGCACATTTGGGTAAATGTAGAAACCTAGAATGAGTCTCAAAACATATAATCGACACCAACCATACCTCTACATTGAGAACTTATCTATATATCAATTAAATAAGCACTCTTATGTAAGCAAGCTGAGTGTGTCAGCTCACTAAACACTTGGAATCGAACCGAGTTAAACAAGCTCTTGTCTAAATTGAAGCTTACTTACTAAAAGAGCTCGAGCCCAAGGTTCACTAAAGAAGTCTAGTACTTATATAAATTACAACACCGAACCTGGGAAAAAGACATTATACATTTAAAATCATCAAAGTTAGACGAAGTTTTGTACAACAGGTCAACTCACTAACACTTTACCTACAATGAAGAAGCACGTGTCAGCCTCCGTGAATGCCCTTCCTCTTTTTAGTTTTGCATTCGTGTTTCTTTCTTGTATACGCGGATATTTGCAACAAGAAGAGTTTCACACCCTTTGCCTACTTGAATTAGTACTAGTACGGGACAGGTTTCGTGGATCTTCGTCATCGTCGTCATCATCAGATGAAAAATATGATGACCCCATCCAAGATCTAAACCCCTCATTTACTCGTCTCTCCACATCTGGTCCTGGTGTGAATTCCGCTTCCAACATTTCCAGCCCCAGATTACGACTTCTTTCATCAGGACCGGGTTTTCTTCTGAGGTAGAAGGCGGTCCCACCATACAGAATGACTAGGCCCCATGATGCGATCTCATAGCACCAGAACAAGGGTATGGAACACTTACTTCCTAGTGTCAGCAGAGTAGAACCAAGAAACAGTGCCAGAACACCGAATATGATGCCAAATACCAAGTTCAGAATCGATAGGCAACGGACTCCGCCTGCATTCACATTAACAAACTGTCATATCTTGCATTTAATGATGTGGAGAAATATATCTTAACATGTGACAAACACTATCCATACAGAAAAACAAACATGGAGAGGACAACAGAAAATACTAATCCAAGGTGGCAAGATGGTTGAAACAAGCCATTCTTTATACACGTAGGGTTGGGTTGGGTTGACTCGCAAACATTTCTAAATATTTACATCTAAACAAGGCATTAACTACGATTACAATATGATATTATTACAATTATAATTTTAGTTCAAAAAGGTGTTTAACTCCGTGGAACATAGCTGCAAGCTATGATTGAAGGGCAACAAAGAGAGAGTTGGAGCGATAGGTATTGGATAACGAATCCAGGTAAATAGTGCTTGCTTAGTGGCGTGACTGGGCAAAGGGCAAATCTAAAAGTTTGTCGCCTTTGGTTGTACATAAGATGATAAGAGGTAAGAAACTTCACAGATAGGGTACTTCATGTTTTTTATATTATTGAATTGTGTGTATTTTTCTAATTAAGTTATTTATAGTTCATACTTCACAAATAGAAGCGCCTTCGCCTTGCAGAGATCCAGTTGAAACAGATCCCAATGCCGTTTATTACTAGAAAGTATTCATTTCATTTTTTAAAAGGCTGGCCACAGCATACAATATATTTCAAAAGGCTCAGAAAACGCATTTCCCCATGCAGCTAATGCCACCAATATGCGTGTTACTGTTTACAATAACCATGTTTAATGAATACCAGCTAGCAAATTCAAAGAGGTATAGCAGTTTATTTGTGGAGAATAGACTTGTCAGAAGGTATTCTGTTATTGTGGAGAATAAACTTTTCAAAAGAGTATTCTATTATTGTGCTAGATCAATTGTCCAATTATTTAGCTCTAGTTTGAGCTAATAATGTCATCATTCTTACCTTTAAGCCAAAAACTAGGAGCACCCAACATAAGAGCCAAACTAAACATAAGTCAATCAAGTCAGAACAGATACCTCTCTTAGAAGCACAATAGTTATTCTCAACCACCTTCAGGCATCCATGTCTCGTTGGAGCAGTATAAGCTACAGTAATTCCTGCATATAATTTTTACAATGCTGAATTGCTTAAATCACAATGGTGAAAAAGTAGTTATGTAAAAACTGATAACAGTGAAGGCATAGCAAATCAAGCAAGCACAGTTAGCAGGATACTTCATATATTTAGCATGAACATGGCTATAACATGTAATGCCACCCCATAAATTCATGAATTTGGTGAATCCAACTTGCACTCCAAACAGAAGGTAGAATGTCCACTATCCAGACTTACAAGAAATCACTATACCATCATCAGACATCCAATTTTATCTAAGCTACAATGAGGTTTCGACTTTCGAGCCTTGTTTACTTAATTCTTAAAACTAGATAGACCCCAACTTCACAAAAAATTGTCCACCTTTATCTTTAGTTTGTCACAAGAAGAATTTTTACTTCCAAGATAATATATCAAGTTCCCATTCAAAAATTGCCCTAGTTGGCTAATTGTGCATTACTTCAAAAGAGTAGTAATATCAGCATTTAGCTATTACATATTCCTAAAACTGTGTTTTCTTTCTTGTGAACAATTATTATAAAAAGGAGAGAGTAATATCAGTTTTAACACCACCTAACCTTGCACGTGCAAGTATTTGAACCCACATCACTTTTGTACTAGACCACTAGGTCATGAGTGAAGAGGCAATGCATTCCAGCAGTGCTAACTGAGTTTGATTTTTTTTCAGAAAAAAGAAAGGAAGAGAAGAATAGATAGATACCTAACTATAGCATACTTACAACGCCATTGCCACCACCTAAGGTATATAAAATGTTAGGCGAGCTATCGCTATAAAATGTGCAAGTCTGTCACAATTGAGACTCCCAACAAACTCGAATTTTAAGAGCCAAGAATAACTGATCACTTTTCTGTACTAATATTGCCACTTTGCTCCCTGTCTCATCGCTAGCCATTACACATTTCTAGTCATATCTAGTTCTTCTTTAGTGATGTAATACAGCAGGGTTCAGAAACAGAAGTTGTTATAAACTCTGTGCTCGCTGAACCACTTGCCAGTTTGAATGGGAAGAGATGATGAGCAGAATAAATTTGTGTTTGAGTAAGAGCAATACCAAAATAATCGGTACTCTAGGGGAATACAAGAAGAAATATAACAATCTTATTATGTTAATGACATAGCTGCTATTTCTTTTCAGAAATGACACAACCAAGGGTCAACTAGTATCACAATCTTATATCGTTTTTCCTTTTTCAGAAATGATACATTCAAGATGGCATCCATCCCTCCCTTCCTACTACCTAAGTGCAAAATATCTGCTGTATCTAAAAACAAGTAGTCTTCTATTCTTTCTAGCTAGCTCATAAACCGAATATTGCTTGGTATGCATACAATAGTTGTAACAACAACAAGGGAAGGGAAGAGAAGATAAGTTACTGACCTGCAACAAGATAAAGCGAAGATAAGAGAAAAAGTAAAGCAGAAGGAAGAAAGAGGACCATCCAATAATAATCAACAGTCTCTTGATCCGTAAGATAAAAGGCACCGCCATCGGTATTAATCTGGAGAGGCTGCATCCTAAGATCTTTGCAGAAGGGCCGCCTTCCAGGATCAGTGGGAAACATGATCTTGAAACTAATAAGAGTAGAAATGAAGATGGAGAATGCAATGAAAGCGAAAGCGGAGATGAAGATCGGTCTCTGTATTTTACTCCAAGCTTTATCCTCCTCACGAAGACTCTCGTATTCGTCTTTCTGCATGAATGCTTGTCGTAAGGCGTCTCCGATTATGGCCATTCTACGGAGGTGATTTGGTTTATGACAGACCACCAATCGATTCATAAAATAAACCCTAGAACTTACTTGGGGAAGATATAACTAGCTGAGGGACCCACTCCTTTGATTCATTTTCATGTTTGTTTGTTTGTTTTGCTCAATTATTATAATCATCCTAACCCATGAATTTCCCGTGTAACAAAATTTAATTATAATTTGGGATAATTTTGTAGAATACTAACCAAGGCTAATGCTAGACAAAAAAACCCTAAAAATTTTAAGAAATTCTAGAAAACCCAACCTTCCGACATTGTTTTTTTGAAAAAAATAACACATGTAATATATATGTTTTTAAGAGTTTTGGGCAAAAAACAAAAACAAAAAAGCGCCGAAGGATTTTTTTTTTTAAATAAACAAATTTCAGCAACTTTTGTGACTAACATGTGTTAGACAAAAAATGTTGAAACTTTTTTATTTTTTTAAAAACATTCCTTTGGCGCTTTTTTGTTTTTTTGGCCCAAAACTCTTAAAAACATGTATATTACATGTGTTATTTTTTTCAAAAAAAAAATGTCGGGAGGTTAGGTTTTCTAGGGTTTCTTAAAATTTTTAGGGTTTTCTATATAGCCCAACCCTACTAACCAAATTTTAAAAGTATTCTAATTAGGTAACTCAAGTTTTAAAAGTGTTCTAAACAAGTCACTCAATATTCATTTTTCATTAAAATTAAGGGTTTTTTAATCCATTCCATATGTAACTATGGTGATGTGAATTTTTGTTTCTTGTTTCCCTTTTATTTGATGTCAACGTTGAGTGATGACGTCAATTTTAACATTTTTTTTTAGTTTTTATTGTAATTAAAGTGTTTTTATTTTTAATAAATATCTTTCTATACTAATAAACAAAAATCTTTTTTGAACACGTGTCATTCTCTGATAATTTCTCACCCTTATTTTCTTATTTATCTCTTTTATTAAATAATAATAATATTTGTAACATCCGTCAAAATGGGATCTCAAAATCCGACCCGTTTTAAAATCCGGATCTTAACCTTGGAAACCTCGGAAAAATTTTCGTGAAATAAAGAATTTATTCTAATATCAAATTAGTTATTTATAATTCTAGTTAATTAATTTAATTAATCCTTTACATTTCAATCTTTCATTATAAACTAGTTAGAGTTAACTTAGTTAGCACAGTTAGTATTGTCTAGGGGGCACACTGTAAATTCTGGAGCTTTGAAACCAAATTTGCCGCCATACAACTGTTGACAGCGATGAAGTCAACAAGTCCCTTTGATCTCGGGATTGAAATCCTGTTACCGCGTTGCCATTTTCGGGACTGATTTCCGTGTTTCCTTTTTAGACTCCAATCACGAACCGTACGTTCCGTTGGCGACCCATGAGCCCATAAAAACCGACTCTCCCAACCATTTCCAACATCCCACAACCTGTTTCGATACCCTTCACACAACTCGACACCCTCACTATTTGATAACATCTTTCGTATAACTTCGCACTCTTGCCAGGACAACCGGAGTTTCACCGGAAAGAAACAAACATTGCCGGAGGACCTGCTCGTCACCGGTGATACGCGGAGTTTTACGTCGGAATACCCAACCCATCGGAGCTCGGAGACATTGCCGGAGTTCAAAGATCTCGCCCGGGAACTCGTCTCGTTCAGATAATCGCTCTCGTTCGTTCGTTTTCTCAATTTTACTCGTGCGTTATTTTACAAGGAATCACAAACGCAACCACTGTGAGTAGATCTTACTTTTCCCCCTTTTGTCACTTTAAATTTTTGGGGTGTTTCATGTGTCACCTTTTCTATGTTTCGTATACTTTTCAATAACATGCCAAGTTAAGTGTTATATGTGCTCATGGTTTGTTTCGTACGTGCATTACATGTTATCATTCATATGCTATATGTGTTTACCGCTTAGTGTCAAGTGTTTCATAGTATCGCTTTTCGCCTTTTGAGGCTTGAATCGCATCATTGTTTCGCTTTTCGCCTTTCGGGGCTTGAATCGCATCATAGTTTCGCTTTTCGCCTTTCGGGGCTTGAATCGCATCATGGTTTCATAGTATCGCTTTTCGCCTTTCGGGGCTTGAATCGCATCATTGTTTCATTTCTTATGGTTTGTTATGTCATGTTACATTATTTACATATGGATTGGTTGATAGTTTGATTAATTGATTTATGTCGCCTATTACTTAATATTGCATGTTAAATAATTTTTATTAAATAAAATCAAATAAACTTTTAAAGTTTGATAAAAACAAATAAAGATCTATTCACTAACCTTTGTTGACCCAAAAACTATTTTTACACATGATACAGGTGAACATGCTTGAAGAGAAGATTGGACACAGGATGGGTCTTAGTTAACAAGAAACGGATAAATGTAGCTTAGTGGTTATGATCATTGTCTTATTTGTAATTCTTTATTTGAATTATTTTGTTATGTGAAACATTTGTTATGAATAAATCATTATTTAAACAAGTAATAGCAAGTCATAAGCTCTTCGGATCAACCCAATCATGCCCCGATCACCTATTCCGCTGCGGGTCGGGGTGTGACAATATTAAACATCAATTTAACTAAATCTATTTATCTCTTTTGTTTTCATAATCTGAAATTGATTTCTTTTTTAACTTTAAAGTTTCAATCTTTGGCAATTTAAGTTTAAAGTTTCAATCTTTCTATATTAATAAACAAAAATCCTTTTTGAACACGTGTCATTCTCTGATAATTTCTCACCCTTATTTTCTTATTTATCTCTTTTATTAAATAATAATAATATTAAACATCAATTTAACTAAATCTACTTATCTCTTTTGTTTTCATAATCTAAAATTGATTTTTTTTTTAACTCTAAAGTTTCAATCTTTGGCAATTTAAGTCTAAAGTTTCAATCTTTGGTATTTTAACCCTTTTGATTGATTTGATTTTTCACTTCTAATTCAAAAGTTTTCATCTTTTGCAATTTAACCCCTTTATTTTTTTTTACTTTCAACCCAAAGCTTTTCATCTTTTTTCAATTTAATCTCAACACTTTTTTTTCTTTCAACTTTAGTCTGTTATATACTTTTCATCTTTCATAAGTTCTCCGTTTAACGTGTCGTTCTAAATTTCCGAGTTAACACGCCGCAACGTGCGTGTGGGGTTCAACATTTTTTCATCTATTTTTCCCTGTTTGACATGTCCGTCGCAGCCCGTCTATTTTTCCCCATTTGATAGGTCTGTCGCAACGTGCGAGTCAGAGATCGACTTAGTTATTTTTTTCTCGGTTTTACACACAGGCTCGTGGTCATGTGAGAAACATTTGCCTTTTGTCTAACATGATATATAACTAATGAATCCCCGCCGCATTGCGGCGGGTGGTAATTCTAGTAAATTAATATATTAAAATAATTCGACCCCAACATCTTATGCTCTATTTTTTCATTGACACATAGAAAAAAGGACATGGCTCGATTTAGATGTCAAGTTATGTAATTGGGACAAAAACGATGCAAGTGACCTAATTAGAACACTTTTAAAATTTAGTTACTATTCTGTAACATTTTCCCTTATAATAGATCTGTGTCATAAAATAACAGAAAAATATGTTTTTACAAAATGTTTATTGAGTTACGTTATTTTTAAATTTTATTAAAACGAGGCTTTAGGACCCGCGTGTTACGGCGGGACCATCAAATCAGATAAAAAATAGATATAAAAACGTTAAACCACGTACGTAGATGTTGATTGTTAACTCGCCAAATTTAGAAAAAAAATATAAAAATATTTCAAAAGTTTACAAAATACATTTAGGATTAGATTAAAAAAAAAACAATGAGTGTCATATTTTGCTTGAGTAAATTGTCATTTTAGTCCCTGAGTTTTGTCCAAATTTGTCATTTTAGTCCAAATAGTTTTTTTTGCCTCTGGGTCCCTGACTTTTCCCTTTTGTTGCCATTTTGATCACATACACTAACTCCATCCAAAAACTCCATCTTTAACTAGGGGTATTTTGGGGATTTTCATTTTAAATGTTTTCATTTGCCATTTTGATCCAATTCCAAAAAATCAAAAAAAAATCCAAAAAATCAAAAAAATTCTAAAAAATCATAAAAATTCTAAAAAATTCTAAAAAATCTAAAAAATCCAAAAAATCCGTTTCGAGCTGCGTTTCGACGCGAACCGTTTCGACCCGAACCGTTTCGAGCTGAACCGTTTCGACCAAAACCGTTTCGAGCCGAACCGTTTCGACCCGTACCGTTTCGACCCAAACCGTTTCGAGCCGAACTGTTTCGAGCCGAACCCTTTCGAATCGAACCGTTTCGAGCCGAACTGTTTCGAACCGAACCGTTTCGAGTGAACCGTTTCGACGCGAACCGTTTCGACCCGTACCGTTTTGACCCGAACCGTTTCGAGCTGAATCGTTTTGACACGAACCGTTTCGAGCTGAACCGTTTCGACGCGAACCGTGCCTCGAAACGGTACGGGTCGAAACGGTTCAGCTCGAAACGGTTCGGTTCGAAACGGTTCAGCTAGAAACGGTTCGGATCGAAACGGTTCAGCTCAAAACGGTTCGGCTCGAAATGGTTCAGTTTGAAACGGTTCAGCTCGAAACGGTGCAGCTCGAAACGGTTCGCGTCAAAACGGTTCGCGTCAAAACGGTACGGGTCGAAACGGTTCGCGTCGAAACGGTTCAGCTCGAAACAGTTCGGGTCGAAACGGTACGGGTCGAAACGGTTCGCGTCTTAACGACTCAGCTCGAAACGGTTCGGGTCGAAACGGTACGGGTCGAAATTTGCCATTTTAGTCCAAATAGTTTTTTAGTCCCTGAGTTTTGTCTAAATTTGCCATTTTAGTCCAAATAGTTTTTTTTTGCCTCTGGGTCCCTGACTTTTACATTTTGTTGCCATTTTCATCATTTTGTTTAACTCCATCCAAAAACCCAGTTTGTAACAGGGGTATTTTGGGGATTTCCTTAAAAAATGTTTTTAGTTGCCATTTTGATGCAATTCCAAAAAATCAAAAAAATCCAAAAAATTCAAAAAAAAATCTAAAAATTCTAAAAAATCATAAAAATTCTAAAAAATCTAAAAATAAAAAAAATTCTAAAAAATCATAAAAATTCTAAAAAATCCAAAAATCATTAAATGTTTCGGCACGAACCGTTTCGACCCGTACCGTTTCGAACCCGAACCGTTTCGAGCCGAACCGTTTCGACGCGAAGCATTTCGACCCGTACCGTTTCGAACCGTACCGTCGAAACGCTTCGCGTCGAAACGGTTCGGCTCGAAACGGTTCGGGTTCGAAACGGTACGGGTCGAAACGGTTTCGAAATGGTTCGGCTCGAAACGGTTCGCGTCGAAACGGTTCGGTTCGATACCGTACGGGTCGAAACGGTACGGTTCGAAACGGTTCGCGTCGAAACGGTTCGGTTCGATACGGTACGGGTCGAAACGGTTCGGGTCAAAACGGTTCGCTTGAAACGGTTCGCGTCGAAACGGTACGGGTCGAAACGCTTCGTGTCGAAACGGTTCGGGTCGAAACGCTTCGTGTCGAAACAGTCGAGCTCGAAACGGTTCGCGTCGAAACGGTTCGGTTCGATACGGTACGGGTCGAAACGGTACGGTTCAAAACGGTTCGCGTCGAAACATTACGGTTCGATACGGTACGGGTTCGAAACGGTTCGCGTCGAAACGATTCGGTTCGATACGGTACGGGTCGAAACGGTTCGGTTCGAAACGGTACGGGTTCGAAACGGTTCGCGTCGAAACGGTTCGGTTCGATACAGTACGGGTCGAAACGGTTCGGTTCGAAACGGTACGGGTCGAAACGGTTCGCGCCGAAACATTTAATGATTTTTAGATTTTTTAGAATTTTTTTGATTTTTTGGAATTTTTATGATTTTTTAGAATTTTTTTTTATTTTTAGATTTTTTTGAATTTTTTAAATTTTTTATGATTTTTTAGATTTTTTTTATTTTTAGATTTTTTTGAATTTTTTTGGTTTTTTGGAATTGGATCAAAATGGCAACTGAAAACATTTTTTAAGGAAATCCCCAAAATACCCCTGTTACAAACTGAGTTTTTGGATGGAGTTAGACAAAATGATCAAAATGGCAACAAAATGTAAAAGTCAGGGACCCAGAGGCAAAAAAAAACTATTTGGACTAAAATGACAAATTTAGACAAAACTCAAGGACTAAAATGGCAATTTACTCGCTTACAAAATATGTGCATAAACTTAAGCAAAAGCACGTGGATGACAACAACACTGTCAAATCAAAATGGCTCCTAATTTGCATATTCGATCAATTAAAACCTATATAAAAAAGCAAGTTCTTGGTGCATATGGTAGTTGTACCACTAGCTTTGGGAGTTTCTCAAAAAAAATTGAATTTTTTCTTTTTAACCCTAAAGTTTCAATCTTTTGCAAGTTAAGTTTAAAGTTTTAATATTTGTTTCCTTTTTAACCCTGAATTTTTAATCTTTGACAATTTGAGTTTAAAGTTTTAATCTTTCGTAATATTTGTTTCCTTTTTAACCCTAAAGTTTTAATCTTTGACAATTTGAGTTTAAAATTTTAATCTTTGGTAATTTAACCCCTTTAATTGATTTGAACTTTCACTTCTAATTCAAAAGTTTCCATCTTATACAATTTAACCCCTTTGATTAATTTGATTTTTCACTTTTAATTCAAAAGTTTCCATCTTTTGCGATTTAACCAGTTTCATTTTTTTACTTATGTGTTGTAACCTTCGCTTTGGGGGTTTTACAAAAAAAATTATTTTTTTTTACTTTTCACACAAAAGTATTTCATAAATTACTTTTAACCCAAGACTATTTGTTTTTTACTTTTAACACAAAACTTTTTTATCTTTTCCAATCTATCCTCACAACTTTTTTTGCTTTCAACTTTGGTTCTTTATAGTTTTCATTTTCTGCAAATTTTTCTCTTTATGCTTCGTTCTAAATTGTGTGACTTAACACATCGCAGCGTGCGTCTTTGGTTTAACGTTTTTATATTTCATTCTAAATTTTGCGAGTTAACACGACGCAACGTACGTGTGTGAGTGAACATTTTTACATTGTCTATTTTTTTTCCATTTGACAGGTTCAACATAACGTTCGCGTCCTAAATCGACTTAGTTATAACTAAAGAATTCCCGCCGCATTGCGGCGGGTCGTAATTCTAGTTTATATTAAATTAGCAAAATGCAGACCTTGTATAATCAATTTTATTGAGTTGCGAGGACATATAAATAATGATATCCATATATAATAAAATTAAAAGTTAAACATAAAACGTCATCCGTATATTTCATATTTAGGGAAAAAATGATAATATGATAGATAGCATTTATATAAAAAAACTAAATAATTAAAAATTAAACTTTAGTATAAAGCGATATAGTAAAATTATGGCACATTTTTTATGCTTGGAGCCGTATGATTTGCAGAATTATCAGTGAAGTGGAATAAAACTCTTTTTTAACACTGAAAAATAGTAATAAGATAATTTTTCAAAATTGTAAATAAAAAAAACATGATACAACACAACTATATTTGATACACAAACGAACTTGAAACAACTTTATTAACTTGAATTTAATTTGACCTTTTCTCATTTTCCATAGAATTTTAGGCCATTTTCTTTTTTTTTTCTTTACCCTTTCAATTCAGTTTTCTTTACCCTGACCTTCATCTTCGCAAGGACATAAACAACAAATGTGTTTGTCATTCAGACCCTAGCAATCACCAGCCTAAACAAATCAGTCAATCAATACCATTTTTCATTGTCTCTCTTCTCTCCTCCATACTCACCCTCTATTCTCTCTGCTAAAAAACCCCAAAAACAAATAAACACCGGTGGTCACATGACCTGGATCGCGAACAAAAGTTGTTGTGGTCTACGCCGACCTCTATCGGGGGTGTTGACTGCTATTAAGCGCTAATTGTCGCTCAGAAGAAAGGGTTTGAATTGGATGCCGGTCTTTCTCTCTAACACTGTATTCCCGATTTCTCTTTATAAATGTGATGAAGGGTGGTAGCATATGCGGTGGTGGTCATTGATCTTGTAGCCGGCGATGATGGTAGTATTTGTGGTGCCGATGGAGACTATTTGTGTGTCGGTCTTCTAACCACCAACCGCGGTGTGACTTCACCACAGAGGCGGTGGTGGTGGATCATTTCTGTGCATGTATGGTGGCATCAAGACAGAGAGATAAAAGAGATATGAGGAGAGAGGGAGAAGAAAAAGAGTAGAGGTGATGGAGTGGTATGTACTGCAAAATGTCCACATTATGACCAATCAAATGTAAGGAAATTGAACAGTAATTATGAGAGGGGGAGTATTTGTGGTGGCGGTGGAGACTATTTGTGTGTCGGTCTTCTAACCACCAACCGCGGTGTGACTTCACCACAGAGGCGGTGGTGGTGGATCATTTCTGTGTATGTATGGTGGCATCAAGACAGAGAGATAAAAGAGATATGAGGAGAGAGGGAGAAGAAAGAGAGTAAAGGTGTTAGTGCATTTATGTCTATCGCCTCCGTCAAGTCCGTTCGTAGCAGAAACCAAAGAATTCAAGAGCTTACATTGTAATATTAGTTAGAATAGCAAGGTGGCATTTATGTAATTAATGAGAAATCTCATTAAGCCCCTTGGCCTATAAATAGGAGGCTTATGCCTTAGTTTTAGAACTTTTGCCATTTGGAGCTTTGGAGCTTAGAGAATAGAGAGAGAAGCTAGAGAGAGAAAGGCAAAAGGTGATTCGTGTTGCTTGTACGATTTCATATCTTATATCGAATCACAGATTAGATTACGTCTCGTGTGTTTCGGTCATTCACGTTCACGGATTCCGCACGTCGAACGTGTCATACGCAATCGTTTCGGAGTTAAAACCGGTCCTAACAAGTGGTATCAGAGCGGGAGCTCAATTGCACGGATCAAACGCACGAATTCGCACAGAAATTCATCAGATTCAGAGTCGATTTCACTCAGATTTGTCAAAATTCCTTCACTTTTTCATCTATTCACGTTTTTAACTGAAAATCGC
Source organism: Helianthus annuus (assembly GCF_002127325.2). Classification (NCBI taxonomy): domain Eukaryota; kingdom Viridiplantae; phylum Streptophyta; class Magnoliopsida; order Asterales; family Asteraceae; genus Helianthus; species Helianthus annuus. The sequence goes on from NC_035440.2 coordinate 152,998,343, forward strand.
AAAATTAAACGACTTTTTACGGTTAAAAATTGCTGATTTTTTGATATGTTGTGCGAAACTATCTGATCTACAAGCCTACAAATTTTCAGGCCAAAATTCCAAGCCGTTTGGGAGAAATCTGCATTTTTGTGATTGTTTTTGCTGAAACTGTTCGTCACAAACTGGTCAGATCTGTTCGATCGAGTGGCTCACTCGATCGGCTAGCATATTGTTGTTCAAACGAGTGGCTCATTCGATCGGCTAGCAAGCCTTGTTCAATCGAGTAGCTCACTCGATCGGCTAGCAATAGTGTTGTCTTGTTCGAGTAGCAAGTGAATCGGCTAGCATTCCTAGCCGAACGGCTAGTATCACCGAACAGCCTAGTCGATTCTGTACATCACAGTTCATTTAAGTCATTGACTTGTTGACTCTAGTCGATCGGCTAGGATTCCTCCAATCGAACATCAGCATTTGTTTCTAACCGATTGAACTGCAGCATTACTGACACTCATTTAAGTCTTTGACCAGTTGACCTAGCCGAACGGCTAGCACACTAGCCGAACGGCCAGCTACTCTTGTTCGATCGACCGTCTTTTGCATCCAATCGGCTAGCAACATTTATCATTAAAATCAACTTATTCAGTAAATCACGTGAAGTATCAGTCAATACAAACAGTTTGCATGAGATATTGAGTGTGTCATCACCGTTCAAGAGGTCCAATAGGATTAAATTTGAAGTGATTCATCATAGAATTCTTGTCGGCCATTAACAATTGCATTAATTCTTGCATGTGATCATGACAACTAAACTGATAAGTAACATCTAAGAAAGTGCACGTGATTGAATATTTGAGGTCCATGTGATGTTAATATTTTTGCTTCAGCAACTTTGATAGGCTGGCTAAACCGATCGAACAACAACTTTGATAGGCTGGATAAACCGATCGAACTGCAGAGAAAGTGAAACTCAATCGGTTGGCTAAACCAATCGAACAGTAGATTTAAGTGCAATTCGATCGGCTGGGATAATCGAACGAACAGCAGCTTTCATTCTCATTCGATCGGCTGGTATAACCGATCGAATAGCAGCGTAAAAGTTCATTTGATAGACTAGCATCCTTCTGTTCGATCGAGTAGCTCGTTCGACCAGCATTAAAGGCCGTTTGATCGAACAGCAGCATCAATTCCTCATTTGATCGGATAGTAAAGTCTTGGTTCGAGTAGCCTAACCGATCGGCTATACCAACCGATCGGCTAGCATTTTTTTAAAACATTTCCAATCGGCTAGCTCAACCGAACGAATAGCACAGTATTTTGTCATCTTGTGAATCAATTCATCACGCTATTCAATCGAACAACGTTCCCAACCGATCGAACAAGCGTTCCCGACCGATCGAACAGCATCCCTGACCGATCGAACAACACTCTGTCCGATCGACCAGCATACTATCCGATCGATCAACCTCCCGTCCGATTCAAATTGTTAGAAATTTTTTTGAACTAATCGTTTGTTTACGTGATTGATTCAGGTAATTCAAGATATTCGAGGTGATTAAAGAAGAAAGCATCATGGCTGAAGAGTTTTACAACACGTTCTACAACGCGTTTACATCTGACTCCTCTGAAACATCAACTGTCACACCAAAGTCAATAACAAAAACGATCAATGAGAACATCAAGCATGATAATTTCTACGGAACACATTCAAAACCACCAACGCTCGAAAGTATTGAAGACTACACTTGGTGGAAAGAACGGTTCATCAACTGGGCGAAAGCGTATGCTCATGAAAGCTGGTTCTGTCTAGAGTTTGGATATGAACGGCCAAAAGATGATAAAGGCGAAGAACTACCGTTCAAAAGATTTTCAAAAGATGACAAAGCAGAGTTTGCCGCCGAACAGAGAGTGATTGCGTTGATCTAGACAGCAATCAGAAATGATATTTTTGCGTTGCTAAATCATGATGGGTCATCTAAATCAGTTTGGGAAGCTTTACGAGTTAAAGCTGAGGGGGGTAAACAGATAAAAAAGAACAAAATTGCTTTACTTAAAAAAGAATTTGATCTGTTTGATAGCCTAAAAGGAGAGACAGTGAGACAAATGATTGAGAGATTTTGTCATCTCAAAATTGAACTTGAACGTTTTAAAATTATAAAAACAAGAGAGGACATTATCGACAAAGTGATTGAAGCGTTACCACGAGCTGATCAGTGGCAAATGTTTGTTTTTATTATGAAAAATGATGCTTTATATGATACGATTTCTCTTGATTCATTGTTTGAAAAGATTGAGAGTCATGACCTGGAGCTACAAAAGCAAAGCAAGATAACTGGTTCTTCACATCAACAGAATGTTGGTTTGTATTACAAAGGCAGCGTACCTTCAGAGAAAGGCGTTGGTTCACCAAAAACAGCATTCAGTGGTGAGAAGATGAAAGAACCATAAACAATGTCAACAAGTCATCATTCTGGATACCATTCATCTTCAAAATCAAGTTCTGATGAAACTGAGGAGATATTGTGCAATATTGCTCTTAAGTTGAAGAAGTCTCCGGCAATGAGCATTAATGCTGCTAAACAACAAATGAGTTTTCTTGCATCGGTTTTGGAATCATATGAAGGTCTTGTAGCTGGCAAAATTGGAAACTCAGAGTTAACCAAAGAAGACTACGACCAGATTGATCCGGAAGAGATGGAGCTCATAGACATCCGTTGGTGTTTAGCTAGTTGTATCCGCAGAGCTCAGAGGTATATGGAGATTACTGGGAAACAATCATTGGGTGGTCCGTCAATGAAGCTTGGATTCGACAAGTCAAAAGTGACCTGATTCAAATGCAAGCAAAAGGGTCATTTCAAAAGAGAGTGTAAAAATTCTGAAGTTGCTGAATCTGAAAGACCTTTCAACGATGATTATTACCGAAAGGCAATTTACCACCGAAGCAGAGAAGAACCGAAAATGATTGAAGATAAACCCAGGGAGAAATCAAGAGCTTGTTTTGTAATTCATGATGATGAAGGCTTTGACTGGAGCGAAATTTGTCCAGAAGAAGATCGTTTGGAGAATGTTCGAAAAACAGCTCATGGCAGGGCTATAACAGAGAAAAGAAAGTTTGTTTTGTTGCTGAAATTAAAGAAGATAACAAAGACAAAGGCGCAGCTGAAGACAAAGAAGAAAATGTTGTTGTTAAGGTCAAAGAGAAAACTCGAGAAGAGATTTTGAATGAGAAAACTTATCAAGAAAGAAACGTTGTTTTCAACAGAATGGATGAGATGCAGGAAGAGTATGAGAGTGCTGTCAGCAACAGAAGATGGGATAAGAAGAGAGAGTGTTACTACAACAGAGAAGGAGAACCGGTTGTTCCAAAGAAAGACATAATCTTCGAAGATGTTCTTCTCATAATTCCTTCAAGAGCCGAGTACTATAGAAACGTGATGAAAGATGACAGATATGCAAAAAAGGCATGAAAAAAAAAATCAGATATGCCATGTTATCGTGTCTGAGAAAAAGGGATGAAGAGAGAATGAAGAAGAATGTTGAAGAAATGGTGAACAATCTGAAGAAGGTTGCTGAAGAGGTTAACATAGAAGTTGTGAAAGAAATCAAAGAAGTTGCTGAAAAGATTGTTGTGAATGAAGCGATTGAGAAAGTTGTTACTGAAGAATAGCAGATTGAAGAAGATGTGAAGAAAGAAGAAGAAGAAGTAAAGAATGAGAATTTGGTAGTTGCTGATGCTGGTGATGAAGTTAGTGTTGAAGAAAAGCAAGATGATGCTGAGATGAAGCAGACAGAAGCTGCTGAAAACACCGAAGTGCCAAACACTGAGGTACATTCTGATTCTGAAATCTTAACAACGATTGATCAGTGCAAGAAATGCATGGAACCGTGCAGAGCTTGTACTGAAAAAGATGAGCAATTCAGAACAAGAGATCTTGAGTTCACAAAATTTTAAAACATTTTCAAAGAAAAATGCAAAGAAATGCTAGAAAAAGAAAAAGGTTTTCAAGAAAATGATGAAAAACTTTCCGAAAAATGTAAAAAGATAGAAAAAGAAAATGAAGTTTTGAAAGAAAATGTTTCTAAAATGACAGAAGAGTGTTCTCAAAAAGAAATTGCTTGTCAAGAAATGAAAAAGGAATATGACTCAATGAAATTAGCATATCATATTACAAAAGAGTCATATGAGAAAGTGAAAGATGAAATGAAATATGCTCAATCAAGAATGAATTATCTTTCTGAAACAACTAAAGAGCTCAAACGAATGTATTCTATAAAACAAGATGTTGTTAATTCCTATATTGAGGATGTTGCTAAGCTAAAGCGACAGATTGCTGGTTTAGAACAGGATAACAACAAGTTAAAAAGTTATCACATGTCGTCATATGTGCTTGAACGAGTTTTCAATATAAAACCGGGTGATGGTGAGTCTGAGCAGAACAAGAAAGGCATTGGCTCAGAGTTTCATCAAGTTCCACCACCGGAAAAGTTTGCATTTTATGATGAAGAAAAGGTCGAAAAAGCTTTCAACATGGTAGACCAATTGCCAGACAACATTGACATAACCTATTCCAAATCTGATGATTCTCATGATTCAGAGGTGGTAGGTAAAGTCGTTGAAAGTGTGTTGAAAGAAGAGTCGGTTGATACAGGTAAATCTGAATCACAGGATGAAAATGAAGGAAATCTTCATGATGGATATCTGAAAAATATAAAATCTGAGAAAAATTTGAATGATGATTCAAAAGGATTGGTGTATACCATGATTGGATCAGACAAATTATTCTTAGATGTTGTTTTCCCGATTCAAAATGTGATTTCAGAAAAGGTTGATAAAGTTTTCAAGATGGTTCAAATTGAAAAGTCTGAAATTCCGAAATTTGCTGGAAAATGTCAGAAAACTTTTTATAACAAACCTGGTTTCAAAAAGAAAAACATGAAGGCTGGTTTGGGTTATAAGAAGAAACAAAATTGGAATAAAAATGAAACTCCGAATTTTTAGGCAAAAATGAATTTTGTTCATGGAACAACGTCAGAAGAAGAGAAAGAACTAAAATTTAGACGACAGTCTAATGACGAGTTCTTAGCTCAAAAGAAAAGGCAACAACCACAGGTCAAAGATGTGTCCAAGAGAACATGTTTCAAATGTGATCAAATTGGACATCTTGCACGCAAGTGTCCAAATCTGAAACCTGTTGGTGTTGAGACGAAAAAGAAGTCTGTTTATGTTCAAAAACAGAAATCTGAAGTTGTGAATCAAAAGTCAACCAAGTTTGATTCAAAGCAAACTTGGAAACCGAAAATGTCAAAGGCTGACTCACAACAAACTTGGAAACCAGTAACACCTAGACTTAGAACAACACAAAGTTGGAAAACAACTGTTGATGCAACAAAACCAAACCAGTTTTGGAAACCAAAAGTTGTTGTTCAGAGTCCAAATGTTCAAAAAGAGTCACATTTTTACAAACGAGGTACTCTAAAAGGTCAAACATGGAGTGTTAAGAAACAAATGACTTCGGTAAATGATGAAAAAGTTGAAATTAAAATTGAAAAATTCTTTGTTCAAAATGACAAAGATTTTCCGAAGTTGAATGAAGCATATTGTGTTGAAATGCCTAAGGTCAAACAGACCTGGGCTAAATTGTTCAAGTAATTGAATAGTTGAATGTGCAGGTGCTTCTGAAGAAAACTGAATGTCAACCAAAGGAGAATCGAAGCAGCCTGACACGCAAGGAGGAGGCTGCTGGACCCTGTGTTGGTTGAAACAGAGAGTTTGTTTGTTTTCTGTACATAAATAAACAATATTTCAAAACCCTAAAAAATTGAAAAAAAAAAAAAAAAACCAAAAATATGTTTTCATTTTGTCAAAATTTGAAAAATCAAAAATATGTTTGCTTTTAAATTTGTCAAAAATTCAAAATTTTCAAAAATTTGTTGATTGAATATGCCGGAACTCCCAGGTTGGTAATTGGGGAGTAGGAATCGACATCTTTCTTGAGAAATGTTTCATCAAGGACATTAAGTTGTACTTGATTTAACTTTCGTATTAGTTGATAAAAGAACAATGTGATGAATAAACCCCGTGTGTAAATTAAACAAAACTTATTTTCCGGAAAAACCATTTTGATTAAAACAAACTTAAGTGTTTTGAAATCATAATGGGAAAATAGTTTGTTATCAGGGGATGTTCAGATTGAATATGCTGAAACCCTCACAGCGGAACAAACATGATTATTTTCACAATATTGAAAAACGGTTTTCAAACTGTAAAAGATCAATGTGTTGTAAATCATGGGGGTACGTTAAATTTTTCTGCAAAACTGAGCATGAGATGCAGAAAATGGAAAGCGAAACATAGCTATCAACGTCAGGTTGTCAAATTTTCTTTAAATGGTTTTGAATTTTAGGGGGAGTAAGAAATAGTCAGAAAATCCAAAAACATTAGAAAATTTGAAAAAGCCAAAAACATGATAAAAATGAAAAATTGAGTTTTTGTGTAAAAAGAGGAAATGATAGTACATCAGTAGACAGTTACAGTGTGCTATAGAAATGTAATGATTAAATAGCGTTAAACAGTCTCACTGATGATATGCCGATAGGTTTTTATACATTTAGTAAACTTTTTCGGGATATAAACCTAAATTCAAACTTACTTATTTCGTGGGGAACACTACTTGGATATATAGGTAACCCCTGAAATCTCGTTTGAAAGGTCCATCTTTCTGAGATACTAGGTCTTTATACTCAGTGATATCTGAGGTATTATTCCGGGACTTCTGCTGAATGGAAGTTCTGACCTAGTCCCTGAATAATACTTTCCGCATTGCTTGAAACATAGCATCGCCCTCAGCAAATTGATGAAACAATAAAATTGATAGTCATTGTTGTTGAAACAAAAGATCCTCTAAAGGGGACACACCTAAAGTCGAACCGTCATCTCTCTGCTGAACGGAAGTTCTTACCTGAGCTCTCACGGTTTCGCATCTAACCCCTTACAGATATCATCTATGGTATACTCACCTGTAAGAATGAATATTGGGATCTGGATACGGGAGTATATTCAAGAGGTGGGACACATGAATAAGTTTAAGTTCTTAAAACATATAATTCGTATCCTGAATCAGTTGAAATTTGTGTGAAAATTTAAGTGGATCAGTATATCGACAATCTAAGTGAAGTATTTAATTTTTAATGTGTAACTAAGCTCAACGGTACTTGTGACTTGTCAAAAACTGATATGATCCTCTGACGCATACTCAAACAAAAATATTGTCTGTAAATATGTTTGTACATATTTCTTTACTGTTTTATATTTCAGAAAAATAAAAAAAGATTTTGATTTCTGCTTTATTTTCGACAACCGATGTCTGAGTGCTGAGTTTCAAAATCTAAGTAAGCTGATTGTGTTTCTGAAAATAAAACAAGTTCATTAATTTGAAACTTGAAGTTTAAAATCAAAAGTCAAAAATAGTTTGTGATATCTCCAAGGTCATTAATTTGGACTTGGATGATTAACCGTGAAGGATTTGGATGCTCATATTGTTAAAATCTGTTGTAAAAGAGTCAGTTTTTGATTTTGGATGCTTAAATACTGCCAAATCTAAGAAGCATTTTGATAGGGGGAGAGAGTCAAGATAATCCTGGATATATTCATATTATTATATCTTTAAAGCCAGGATCTTGATTTAGAAAGTTTAAAAGAGCCAGATTATGATTTCTGGAAAATTTCAAAAACATTGTCACTTATAAACGTATGAGTGTTGCAGATATTATTCCAGACTACGATCCCGACAGCTGAGTCTGAGGGGGAGTCTGAAGTCGAGCTCAACGCTAACGGAAGCGTGTAAGGATCCAGGTATCGTTCCTGCAAGAGCTTGTATCCGGAAAGCCAGGTGTCAATCCCAAAGCACGGAAGCTTGATAAAAGGGGGAGCCTGAAAAGACTACCAAAAGGGGGAGAAACTGAAGCTGGAGACAGATCCACCAGGATTCTATTCGAGCAAGAGGGAGTCTGTGTTTGCTAAAAACATGTTAAATCTATAAGAAGACTCAGAGAGAAAGAGAAAGACAAATCGCTACAAGCTTGACTACGGATTGACTACGGCAATATCCAAGGGGGAGTCTGTTAGTGCATTTATGTCTATCGCCTCCGTCAAGTCCGTTCGTAGCAGAAACCAAAGAATTCAAGAGCTTACATTGTAATATTAGTTAGAATAGCAAGGTGGCATTTATGTAATTAATGAGAAATCTCATTAAGCCCCTTGGCCTATAAATAGGAGGCTTATGCCTTAGTTTTAGAACTTTTGCCATTTGGAGCTTAGAGATTAGAGAGAGAAGCTAGAGAGAGAAAGGCAAAAGGTGATTCGTGTTGCTTGTACGATTTCATATCTTATATCGAATCACAGATTAGATTACGTCTCGTGTGTTTCGGTCATTCACGTTCACAGATTCCGCACGTCGAACGTGTCATACGCAATCGTTTCGGAGTTAAAACCGGTCCTAACAAAAGGTGATGGAGCGGTATGTACTGCAAAATGTTCACAATATGACCAATCAAATGTAAGGAAATTGAACAGTAACTATGAGAGGGGGAGTAAAGTTGTGAATTAATATAGGGAAAATATGTTGTAACATTAATTTGCAACTGTTAAAACAATAAGAGTATGACATGGAAGGTCTAAGATCAACTCTAAAAGGTAGCTCACTGATCAGAATCTGCAATCAAAGAACAACGTTAGTCTTAACGCGAGAGGTGGCCTCCCGCGTTTGGACACCAGCGTGAGAATCAGTGGGATGATCTTAAGAGTCTAAGCGAAAGGAAAGGATAAGAGTTTAGAGTGAGAGTGAGAGAGATGGACTTACTTTGGGCTGAACAAGACTCTCCTTTTATAGGCAGATTGCTCTTCCCAAGAGAGCATTTGCCAGTTGGTACCTTCTAGTCTTGGTATGCTTATCATCCCTTGACGTTGCTTGTAGGTTTAGCCTTACCTCTTTAGGCGAGTTTCAGGTTTGTGTATCTCGTGGACACCTTTATATGCTTTAGGGAGAAGTCTAATCAGTTTGACTTGTTAGGTTCAAGTTCCAATGTTGTACAGTAACCTTAGCTCCCTGTGACCAGCCGTTGGTACATCAGCTTCTCGTCAGGAGCCTCCAACTTCCGACTTCCAGCTTCTAAATTTAAGTCTATGTTTAGCATTCTTTATTGTTTTCTTATGATTATTATTAACCTTGGTTTTGCTGACTGAGATCTCCGAATACCCACGTCATCAGCCCCCATAGTCATGAGTATCGATGTTGTAAATATCGGTGCTTATGACTCTAAGTCTAGGGGTTTTATCTTCTAACCTTGCTTTTTCTCAAAAGTCTTTAGCTGCCTTGCTTATGCTTCTTTGTTGTTGCGTTTTATATTATGTAAGTCTTTTATGAAAAAGAAAAGAGTTTCAAATCATCAAATAAGGGAACTAGAAGCATGTGGCTTTTTATTCTGTGACCATGGGCTTCCCGTCGGAAGGTATTGGTCTACCCTTGGCCTTTTATTTTAGGTTTTTGCTATTTCATCATGTGCCCCTTTTCATTTAAGGCCCACTTGCCCACTTGCGTAACCAGGCGGCTGTGACACCCGGCTATTTTGAGTTCGTACCGTACTAGTGTGACACGTGTTATGAATAAATAAAGGCAGTAGTTTAGTAAATAAGGGGTAATTATGTGATATCTAATGTGTTAGTAAATCCAAACATTGTTAAAAATTATGTTGGCAATAATAAGATAAACGCTTATCGCGTAACGAACAAAATGCAAAACGAACGTCGGTGACCGCCCGGATAAAGTTAAAATATTAAAAATATTTTGTTATGATTAAAATTCTATTTTTAATCATATTCGTGAAGAAAAATTAATTAAGACGCTTAAAACGTTATTTTTCGAGTTTAAGCGCATACTGCGCAATACTGTGTGTATACTGCAAAATACAGACAACGCAGCCAGTCTAGAAAATAAAATATTGTTTAGCAATATTATGACGAGTTTATTTTGATAGAATGATAAAAATAATTTTAAACGCCTTAAAACGCGGGATAAAATATCCGGTAGTCAGTTAAATACATGTATTTAACTCTATAGGCTATATATATGTGTATGTATACATGTGCATGTGAGTGTGGGGCATATGTGTTGACCAACAAGGAATCTTTCCTTGCCACCTTTTCTAATTTGATGCCATGTGTTGAATGCAAAGATGGTGGTCCAATCACAAGTCATCTACATATGCATAACAACTTCCAAGACTTGAATAATTCACAATTTCTTTCATTCTTTCATCATAGAAACCGTACATACACACACCCACATTCACTTTGAAATTCAAGTTTCATCTTTAAAGATTAAAGCCTTTTCCAAGTTCTTTCAAGTGGTTGAAGATCAATCCATGGAGCTTTTAAGGAGAAGCAAACTTTTTATCATAAAAACCATCATCAAAAACTCATTTATAATCATGAAAGGTATAAAATTTATTTTTAAAATTATGTTCTTTCATTTTAATGACGATGATGGCAAGTTTCTCAAATACTTGAATTGTGACAACCCTCACAAAACCAGGTATCTGTACGATTTAATTAATAATTAATTGCTGCTTAATTACTGTGCTTACTTGAAATTACTGATGAACTGCTACTTGATTTCTGATACTTGTATATTCCTGCATCATACTCTATTTGCTGTCACTACATTATTTACATGCTGAACTCTAGTGACAAACATGATGCACAAAAGCACAGTAGCACTATGAACGGATAACCTATTGAACATGCTGACAAAGCCAGCATCAGGCAGATACTGCCTCTAAGGCCTGTATGAGCCAGGAATATTTTACTACACCCATAGTGAGCGTAGGGATACAAGGGTTGTAGAACTGCGTCTCTAGGAATAAGTTACGATGACTGGATGTGCCTAAAACATACACTGAGCACAAAACACAACACTTTAATTAACAATTCAGCCTCTGGCTAGCTAATAAAGTGCCAAAACATGAGAAAAATATTACTAGACACTTTCCAAAGTGTCAGGAATAAGTTGTGTCACTAGAAAGGGCATTAACGACACTTAAAAGCCTTGTTAAGCGCTTTAACGGATTACTATCCAACCGAACAACCGGACTTTACCCGGAACATGAAAATATTGCCATAAACATTATTGGTCTTTTTCTGAGCCAGTTAGGGTCCCTGAACACCCTAACACCCGCCATAAAGCACATCACACAACTAACCAAGTTAATCCCTAAACTTAACTTAGTTAACCTAACTTTAAACTAACTAATACTTGGAAATGGACTAGCTTACCCCCCCCCCCCCTTGGGCCGATCGGTCACATTGTGACTAGAACATGTACCATTTTTGAATATTATATAACCTCTTGTCCCATATCAAGGCAACACAAAAACCTTTGGTCCATGATCAAGTATTTGTCTATAAGTATTAGAGATTGCACATATGATTTCTCACACTCAACATCACCAAAAACTCACCTCTCTCTCCCTCTACAATTCTCGGCCGAACACCCCCTTGCTCACCCATCCATTTTCGAGTTCCCATCTCCTCATTCCAAGATCATACAAACATCAAGGGTCACGTATTAGGAAGCTTGGTGCACTCGGAGCTCGAAGGACCTCATTCTCTAGCTTTTATCCACCTCATTTGCGCTTAGATTCTTCCCTAGCCTCGAGCTAGTGGTATGTTACTTACAACACCTTCTTGAACTAATCTAGAGTGGTTAATATGATGTGTAACGATTAAAACTCGAAATCTTGCAATTTGAAGCTTTAAAGTCTACTAAAAAGCATGTGAAAGATGGATAAAAGATCATGTAATGTGTAAATGTTGTAGTAATTGAAATTGGTGATTATTTAGACCCGATCTATGTTGTGGTAGCTCGGATCATCATTTAACCCGGGTTGGTCATGATCACGAATCATGACATAAGGTTGTTTTGAATGAAACAAGGGTTAAAAGGTGAAACTCTACCACATACAAATCATGAACTTGTGTAAAAGTGTTTTACTTGTGAAATAGTATTTAAAACTAGCAGATCTATGTATCTGCAGGTGGTATTTTCAAAGAACCACGTATCACAGAAATCATGTTTTCTAAAAACGGATCTTACACTTACAAGTATGATTTTTAGAACACACAAGTGTGTAAGCACTTGTGTAACACAAAAGTTTCGACAAAATAACAATTTTTGTAAAAATGACGAGAAGTTGTAAAGACGGATTTTCTCTAAAAACGAGGTTTTTACGAGATCGAATTACTTTATATAAAGATCCGCTAAAAATGATGAGATTTACACTATAATTTTAGAAAACTACAAGTTCATGAAATTTCTACAAATTACATACTTGTTAACTAGTTTGTTGCGTTGAAAATTGTTTTGATCGAATAAAGAAGTTGTTGAGTTGATTTGTAAAAGAAAATGATACGCTTGAAAGCGTGGCCACCTCCAGTTACAGAGGAAACTCTGGCGAAATTTTTCTAAAAACCTAACACTTAGAATTATTTTCACTATAAGTGTTAGAAATACTTTTCGACGTGTTTTCAAAATATAAGTTTCGCCACGACTTTATTTACAAATATCGGAGGTGGGATTTTCACAAAATTAAACGTGATAAATATATATATTTATTTAGTAAATATATTTTCTCACAACATTATTTGTCACTATTTTGTGAAGTGTATAAATATTATTTTTAGAGTAAAAATAATATTTACGAACGTTAACGAATCCAATAATACGAACGCTTTCACAATAAATATATAAGTTACATCGGTAATTGTTATTACCACTCGATCGTTAAAACGTAACTTACGCATTATACGGAAATATTTATGAACGCGTAGTTTTGTCGACGTATTATTTTTGGGGAAAATTATGTGAAATGAAAATATAATATATTTTCAAGATATACGAACACACATGTATTAAATCCCCCATCCTTGGGAAGGAAAATAATTACCAAGTATGCACGGAATGTAAACACGAAATAGTTGTCTAACTATTTCCCAAAAACCTAAACCATAAAGCTAAGGCACGGTCGTCCGTCTAATAGAGTTAGTACATGTAGGTCGTTGCACAGCTGCGTGACTTGGAGTATACTTGGTAGAGACGCACCGACTGTGAGTTCATGTTCCCTTTTTCTCTTAACTGTTTTCAGTTTTCTAAACTGCGGGGGTGAAATACATGTTACAATGTTTATGAATACTTTATACATGGTATGGTTAGCGTAAGGAGGTTTGTTACTTAGATCATGTGAATGGGTAGGCGGAAACTTGAGGTCATTAATCCTCAGGGTAGGACCGAGGGGCAGGAGCGATAGATCTATTTGGGTGTAGCGAGCCCAGTCCCAGGCCCAGCATAACGGACCTCGGGATGACTTTGTACCCGACGCATAAATCTGCTAGGTTTGAGCCTTCCTACTTGCATTTCACACATATCAATGGCCTTGCAAACCATTGGTGATCTCTTTTTCCTTATTTGCTACATACCAGGATTTTGATAAATACAAAGGTTTATTTACTCACTTACACATGAACTCGCTCAACATTATTGTTGATTTTTCAACTTACATGTATTTCAGGGAACTAAGGGATCTGGCACGGTATGGCACATTTTCCCGCTGCACTAGTACGAGGTCATCCGGGGTTTAGGGAATGTGACTCTTTCCTGGACAAGTCACGGTCCTTAAACTGTGTTTACATTGATGTTTGTGTTTGTTGAACAATGTTAAGGTTCTTAGGGTGTTTTCCCGTTAAGACAATATTATTGTATTTGTTTTTTTTTAAAACTTAATGGATGATCTTGCATGTTTTTAATTCATATAGCTTTGTTATGGTTAAGCTATGGTATTAAGAAGTCACACCAAATTAACCACGCTTCCGCAAAGCCAGGGTGTGACAGCTTGGTATCAGAGCTCTGATCATAGCGAACTAGGATTCCTTCTCGAGTCTAGACTATGATCACTAGGGCTCTCACGAAAACATTTTTACTGCATACCACTTAAGTCCAGATCCAAAACGTTTATTTTACAAACAAATGTTGAGCACATTTTATTATTAGGCTCAGTCTTGGAGGCTGAGGCTCGGTCTTGGAGGCCGAGGCTCGATCTTAGAGATCGAGGTAGATGTTTATTATTTTAGGCTCAGTCTTGGAGGCTGAGGCTCGGTCTTGGAGGCCGAGGCTCGATCTTAGAGATCGAGGTAGATGGCTAGTGAGACTAGGAAGAGTAGGCTCAGTCATGAAGGCTGAGGCTCGGTCATGGAGGCCGAGGCTCGATCTAGGAGGTCGAGGTGGATGATAGAGCAGTCTTAGAGACTGGGAAGAATTTGGCTAGTGGGACTAGGAGTGTCAGTCTAGGAGACTGGGAAGCTAGTGGGACTAGGAAAATTATGTGATTTCTTACTTGGTGACTAATGTGTTTGCCTGATTGTATGACTGATTGTTTGTGCATATTTGTGTTTATGTTACAGACTCATGGACTCGCCCGGTACAGGCGATTCGGACACCACTGGACCCATACCTGTAGTATCTGATGACCTCACATCCTCAGAGCACGAGGTGCACACTTCTGACTATACCAGCACTGACGAGGACGATTTTCAGCCCTTCGCACTACCTGAGGGTGCTGATGAGCCTGCAGATGGCCCTCCCGTTGAGTACCTACCGTTAGTAGAGATTCCGGCTCCTATACCCTTAGCCGTTTATCCTGCGTATGACTTACTTCTTGACGCCGAGGCTGATGGCGATATTGATCTGTATGATGACGAGTCGATTGAGGATGAGATCCAGGGCGAGGCCCTTCTTCCTGCTGGCGATCTTCTGATAATCGCTGATGCTCCCGCCGAGGACTCACCCGCGCACTTTCCGGTCCCAGACTCCTTTGAGTCTGTGGCATCCGCACCTTCCCACACTCTGAGCACACAGCACTTTTCGCATGGTTCAGATCCTGACCAGGCATCCTCTGTTGCTCCTATTCCTAGTTTTGTGTTTGACCATGATGATGTGGAGGATTCTGATCCTATCTTTCCCCCGGGATTCGACCCGGATCAAGATATAGAGTTTATACCTATGGATCAGCCTATGGAGGATCCAGTAGACCAAGCTGACCCAGTGGATCCCATCGACCCCGAGTTTGACTTTGAGATGGCTTTTGATGATCCCGAGCCTGCCATGGCTCCTGAGCAGGCAGTTGCTTTAGACCCTACGTTTGAGCATGACCCAGTTCATGCTGACGCACCTCTTATTGAGCCTGTGTTTGCTGACCCACCGGTTGATGATCACCCCGTGGATGTTCCGTTGTTGGAGGGCGATCATGTCATTGCTGTTGATCCTGTTGATCCCCCACCTGTTGTCGATATACCTGTTGACCATCATGTTGATCACTTTGCACCCGTTCACCCTTTTGTTGCTCCCCCACCTGATCCCATTCCACTAGAGCCCGAGCATGCACTGTTCGCGGCACACATGGATCCACCAGATGAGCACGCACAGCACGGGTGGATTCCTGCTGATGAGGATGTTCCACCTATTCCCCCTCCCATCACTGATGCACGACATGTTGATTTCTCTTTTTCAGTTCCTCAGTTTACACCTCCAGCGCGACCTGGAGAGGGTTCTTCGGCCCATCCCTTTGGGCATGTGCCGACGTCTGTGCCCTTCATGCCACAGTTTCCACCTGTTATACCCCCTGTTTCTCCATTTCGTATAGCTCCTTTTGATCCCACCAGTGAGCCGTTTCTCTGGTCATCACCGCCTGCCATGCCACCGACTGACCCCTACCATCCCTTCCATGTGGGGCACACTATTGAGGACGTGTTGATGTCTTTCGTTTTTCAGCATGAGTCACACACGCAGCGCATCCAGGAGCTTGAGAGAGCTCAGCTGCCACCATGTCCGTGTCACGGTCAGACACATTCTCCTTTGCAGCCTTCTCGACCTGTACCTCCAGATTATGCTGCACGCCTCTTTGCACTAGAGCAGCATGTTGCTTCTTTCATCCGTACTCAGAGAGCCATGGAGGAGGACTGGCTCCAGTTACGTCGTTTGTTTTACACTCACTTTCCCCCTCCTCCACCGCCATCTGTATAGAGCTCATCGGTACCGTTTGGGTAGACGTTGGTGAGAGGACCGCGATTGCTTTTGACTACACAACATTTTTGGAGACTACATGATGATTCTGACTTTTGTTGACATATATTTGATGTACTTGACACTGACTTGATATAGTTTTTGGACAGGGGTGATGTAGCCCCCAGTTGATTGATGATTGTATGACACAGTGATGTACTGATATACTTACTATGTGGTCTCAATGTATGGCAATCGCAGTATTCTCATCATATTTGATGCTTGATTGATTATTTATGTTTTGATAACATGGGATGTTGTGTGAATGATATTGTGATAAGAGATGATATGTGAATAATATACTGATAACATGAGATGTTATGTACTATTACTATTATTATATATGTGCGTTTTATTATGGCCTGACCGACGTAAACACATCTTTAGAAGATGCCACCGAGACGTCAAGAACCGCAAATGCCTACCAATCAGGCAGAACTCCAGCAGACCATTGCTGCTGCCATCGCACAATATGCTGCCTCTCAAGGAGGAATGAGTGGAAGCAACTCTGGCAACACTGGCAACAACAACAACCAACCTCATGGATGCACCTACAAACAGTTTTTAGACTGCAAGCCCGTCAATTTTGATGGCACAGGAGGTGCTGTCGCCTTTGTTCGTTGGGCTGAGAAGACTGAATCTGTTCTTCGCATGAGCAAATGCGCACTGGATCAGCAAGTCACCTATATCTCTGGGCTATTTTTGGATGGAGCCCTATCTTGGTGGAATCTGCAAGTACAGACACTTGGTGAAGCTGCTGCTTACGCACTGACCTGGACCGAACTGAAGGAGCTTATGCGCAAAAAGTATTGTTCCCGCGCTGAAATCCAAAGATTGGAAACAGAGTTCTGGCATTTAAAGATGGAAGGTCCAAAGATCGCAGAATACGTTCAGAGGTTCCACGACTTATCGCATGTGGTCCCCTACATGGTCACTCCAGAGTTCAAAAGGATTGAACGTTTTATTTGGGGATTAGCTCCTCAAATCATAAGCATGGTGACCTCCTCCAAACCTGCGACTATTACTGAGGCGATTGATTTGAGCGTAGCTCTCACAGAGGAAGCTATTCGCCTGAACAAGTTTGACGAAGTGGAGCCAAAGAAGAAAGAGACTCATGTGGAGTCATCAGGAGGTAACAAACGGAAGTTTTCAAACTTCAAGCAAGGCACTAGCGGTGTGGTTAAGAAAGGGGAATCAAGCATGTCAGCTCAGGTTACAGCTGGTAGTGGGAAGAGAAGAAAAGGATACATGGGCACCCAGCCCAAATGTAATACCTGCCAGCGCCATCATTCTGGCCGTTGTGGGTTGAAGATTTGTGAAGCTTATGGAAAGACTGGCCATTTGAAGGATTCTTGTTGGGCCACTGTGGGCCAGAGAGGCCAGGGAGGTTTTGGAAACAGAAATACCAACCGGGGCGGAAATGGAAATCGCCCAAAAGTGAACAATGGAGGTGATGGGAATAGAGTCAATCATGCTAATCAAGCGGGCGCTGCGAATCGTAACCAGAGGAACAATCAAGCGGGAAATGCTGGTGGAAATGGGCAAAGATCCGGATGCTTCAACTGTGGTGATCTTGGGCATTACAAGAGGAACTGCCCGGAGTTAAACCAAGCCCGTGGTAGAGTATTTAACCTTGAAGCAAGGGAAGCGCGCCAGGATCCCAATGTTGTCACTGGTACGTTCCCTGTAAACCAACGCTATGCATCCGTTTTATTTGATACTGGCGCCGATTATAGCTTCGTGTCGTTAGAGTTTAAGAATATGCTTGGTTTAGCCGCTAGTAAATTAGATATTCCGTACTCGATCGAATTGGCTAATGGAAAGTTGGTGGAAGCCAATAAAGTTATCCGAGGTTGTGTGATCGAATTGGGAGAGCGTGAGTATGCTCTGGATCTACTACCAGTCCAGTTGGGAAGCTTCGACGTGGTAGTAGGAATGGATTGGTTATCAAGCAATAAGGCTGAGATAGTTTGTCACGAAAAGGTAGTTCGTATCCCAACTGATGATGGTGAGACAATTGTGGTTCACGGAGAGAAGCGTGATACACCGTTGAGGATTATCAGCTGCCTCAAAGCGCGAAAATGTTTACAGAAGGGATGTGCTGCCTTTCTGGCACACATTGTAGATAAGAAAGCTGAAGAACCGAAGATCGAAGACATCCCTGTCGTGAGGGAATATCCAGAAGTCTTCCCAGAGGACTTGCCCGGATTGCCGCCTCAAAGGCAAGTAGAGTTTCGCATCGACTTAGTCCCAGGCGCCGCACCTGTGGCTAAGGCACCCTATAGACTTGCTCCGTCTGAGATGCAAGAACTGTCGATACAACTTCAAAAGTTGTTAGACAAGGGATTTATCCGACCAAGCTTCTCGCCTTGGGGAGCTCCGGTCTTATTTGTCAAGAAGAAGGACGGTAGTTTCCGTATGTGCATTGATTACAGAGAATTGAACAAGTTGACGATCAAGAATAGATACCCTCTGCCAAGGATCGATGATCTTTTCGACCAACTGCAAGGTTCAAGCTTTTATTCAAAGATCGATCTTCGATCTGGATACCATCAGTTAAGGATACAAGAGGAGAGTAACCCAAAGACAGCCTTCAGAACTCGATATGGACACTACGAGTTTCTAGTCATGCCGTTTGGGTTGACAAACGCACCTGCAGTCTTTATGGATTTGATGAACAGGGTTTGCAAGCCATATTTGGATAAGTTCGTGATAGTGTTCATCGATGATATCCCGATTTATTCAAAGACGAAGGCGGAGCACGAACAGCATTTAAGAGCCATTTTGGAGCTGCTAAAGAAGGAACAGTTGTATGCCAAGTTCTCTAAGTGCGAGTTTTGGCTACGAGAAGTGCAATTCCTTGGGCACGTGGTAAATGGAGATGGAATCCACATGGATCCAACCAAGATCGAGGCGATCAAGGATTGGGAAACGCCAAAGACGCCAACCGAGATTCGGCAATTCTTGGGTTTGGCTGGCTATTACCGAAGATTCATCGAGAACTTTTCAAAGATCGCTCAACCATTGACGCTCCTCACTTAGAAGGACAAGAAGTTTGATTGGGGAATCAAACAGGAGGAAGCGTTTCAGGTATTGAAAGATAAGCTTTACAACGTGCCAGTCTTAGCCCTACCAGAGGGCACAGACGATTTTGTGGTATACTGCGACGCATCGCGTCAAGGATTGGGTTGTGTGTTGATGCAACGCCAAAAGGTTATTGCCTACGCGTCACGCCAGCTAAAGGTACATGAAAAGAAATATACCACACACGATTTGGAACTTGGCGCAGTAGTTTTTGCTTTAAAGATCTGGAGACACTACCTTTATGGTACGAAGTGCACAATCTTCACAGATCACAAGAGCCTCCAGGACATATTCAACCAGAAGGAGTTGAATATGAGGCAAAGACGATGGGTAGAGCTGTTGAACGATTACGACTGCGAGATTAAGTATCATCCAGGGAAGGCGAATGTGGTCGCCGATGCCCTAAGTCGAAAAGAGAGGATCAAGCCCATAAGGGTTAGGGCTTTGGAGATGGTTATTCGAACCGATTTTCCTCTGAGCATTCGTGCCGCGCAGAAAGAAGCTCTCAAGGAGAGAAACCTTGAAGAAGAGTATCTCCGGGGGATGGAGAAGTTATTGGTACCAAACAAGGAAGGAACGTTGTGTTTTGAGAAAAGGATTTGGGTTCCTTTGTTTGGAGGTCTAAGGAAGGTTATTTTCGATGAAGCTCACAAATCGCGGTACTCTATCCACCCTGGAGCGGATAAGATGTACCAAGATCTTAAGGATTATTATTGGTGGCCTAGGATGAAAGGCGATGTGGCTGTTTATGTGAGCAAATGTTTAACTTGCGCTAAGGTGGTATTTTCAAAGAACCACGTATCACAGAAATCATGTTTTCTAAAAACGGATCTTACACTTACAAGTATGATTTTTAGAACACACAAGTGTGTAAGCACTTGTGTAACACAAAAGTTTCGACAAAATAACAATTTTTGTAAAAATGACGAGAAGTTGTAAAGACGGATTTTCTCTAAAAACGAGGTTTTTACGAGATCGAATTACTTTATATAAAGATCCGCTAAAAATGATGAGATTTACACTATAATTTTAGAAAACTACAAGTTCATGAAATTTCTACAAATTACATACTTGTTAACTAGTTTGTTGCGTTGAAAATTGTTTTGATCGAATAAAGAAGTTGTTGAGTTGATTTGTAAAAGAAAATGATACGCTTGAAAGCGTGGCCACCTCCAGTTACAGAGGAAACTCTGGCGAAATTTTTCTAAAAACCTAACACTTAGAATTATTTTCACTATAAGTGTTAGAAATACTTTTCGACGTGTTTTCAAAATATAAGTTTCGCCACGACTTTATTTACAAATATCGGAGGTGGGATTTTCACAAAATTAAACGTGATAAATATATATATTTATTTAGTAAATATATTTTCTCACAACATTATTTGTCACTATTTTGTGAAGTGTATAAATATTATTTTTAGAGTAAAAATAATATTTACGAACGTTAACGAATCCAATAATACGAACGCTTTCACAATAAATATATAAGTTACATCGGTAATTATTATTACCACTCGATCGTTAAAACGTAACTTACGCATTATACGGAAATATTTATGAACGCGTAGTTTTGTCGACGTATTATTTTTGGGGAAAATTATGTGAAATGAAAATATAATATATTTTCAAGATATACGAACACACATGTATTAAATCCCCCATCCTTGGGAAGGAAAATAATTACCAAGTATGCACGGAATGTAAACACGAAATAGTTGTCTAACTATTTCCCAAAAACCTAAACCATAAAGCTAAGGCACGGCCGTCCGTCTAATAGAGTTAGTACATGTAGGTCGTTGCACAGCTGCGTGACTTGGAGTATACTTGGTAGAGACGCACCGACTGTGAGTTCATGTCCCCTTTTTCTCTTAACTGTTTTCAGTTTTCTAAACTGCGGGGGTGAAATACATGTTACAATGTTTATGAATACTTTATACATGGTATGGTTAGCGTAAGGAGGTTTGTTACTTAGATCATGTGAATGGGTAGGCGGAAACTTGAGGTCATTAATCCTCAGGGTAGGACCTAGGGGCAGGAGCGATAGATCTATTTGGGTGTAGCGAGCCCAGTCCCAGGCCCAGCATAACGGACCTCGGGATGACTTTGTACCCGACGCATAAATCTGCTAGGTTTGAGCCTTCCTACTTGCATTTCACACATATCAATGGCCTTGCAAACCATTGGTGATCTCTTTTTCCTTATTTGCTACATACCAGGATTTTGATAAATACAAAGGTTTATTTACTCACTTACACATGAACTCGCTCAACATTATTGTTGATTTTTCAACTTAC
Source organism: Helianthus annuus (assembly GCF_002127325.2). NCBI lineage: Eukaryota > Viridiplantae > Streptophyta > Magnoliopsida > Asterales > Asteraceae > Helianthus > Helianthus annuus. The sequence goes on from NC_035440.2 coordinate 153,019,865, forward strand.
ATGTATTTCAGGGAACTAAGGGATCTGGCACGGTATGGCACGTTTTCCCGCTGCACTAGTACAAGGTCATCCGGGGTTTAGGGAATGTGACTCTTTCCTGGACAAGTCACGGTCCTTAAACTGTGTTTACATTGATGTTTGTGTTTGTTGAACAATGTTAAGGTTGTTAGGGTGTTTTCCCGTTAAGACAATATTATTGTATTTGTTTTTTTTTTAAAACTTAATGGATGATCTTGCATGTTTTTAATTCATATAGCTTTGTTATGGTTAAGCTATGGTATTAAGAAGTCACACCAAATTAACCACGCTTCCGCAAAGCCAGGGTGTGACATGAATTACTTCACAAACTTGAATATACTAAACAAGAAAATGGTTTTAATCAAATAAAAAAAATTGTGATATGAGTGGGTATGTATACATGGCCGAAAGTATGTGTGTATATCTAGTGTTTGTATTTTAATTTTTGTTTGCAGTAATACCTGTAAGATGTTTGTTTGAATGAACAAGATTACGTGCAAATGTGTTAGAGGTATAAAGGAAAGAATGAATTTTGATTTATGATTTGAAATAATGTTAGTATATGTTCATGTATATGGCCGAAAATATACTAGTCATGTTGGTGAATTTTTAAGTTGTTGCATGTTATTGAATGTTAGTTAAGATGCATGTGTTTGATGATTTATGTATGATGATTTAACGATGGAACAAGAATATAAATGTGTCATATCTATAATCTATCATACTATATTAAGAGAATTGTGTTTTCTACCCTTTTTGTAATTTTGCCTAGGTACAAATCTTGTAGCACTATGTACAAATGAAGCAAGCCATTTTAGAAGGGGGGAACTTGGACATTGTCCAAAGTTTTAAGACACTTTGAGGGCAATCTAGACCTTTCATCCATGGAATCCATGCCCACTTATGTCTTCCATTAATTGAATTAAATTAAGGAATTAAACAAAAGTTTTATAATAATTAAAGGAATTAATTGATTAAATTAAAGGTTAGACATGCAACATTTGGGATTTTCATGATTTAATAGTATGTATAAATATAAATAATCTATACTTCTATACTACTTTATTAAGAGAACTAGGATTTTTACCATTTTGGTAATTTTACATTGTGTACACATTTTGAAGCAACATGTACAAGAGAGCCAAACTATTTTAGAGGGGGTAAACTTGTGCATTTCCCAAAAATTTAAGACACTTTAGGGGCATTTTAGTGATTTCGGCACCTTTGTAACCTATAATTAAGATAAATGTATAAAATTTTTCATCAGTACAACTCATCAATATTTTATGATTATCAGATAAATGTATAAAATTAATAATATTTCAAACATATATTGTCACACCCCAACCGATGGCGGAAACATCGGGGTGCGGCACTAAGCGTCCAGATTGCTAAAAAATTTCCATAACACTACTTGTTGCGATATAAATTAGGTTCAATTCAAAGCATTGTCTAAGCATCAAGTTTCACAACCATAGTGTATCAAAATACAATCATCCCAAATATTGTTCAAAAGATTCTAGTTTAGCTGTGATGTGTTTCTAAGCAGCATCCTAGCAAGTTTCTTGAACACAACATCCTAGTTTACTTGTGCGACTGAGTTTTGGGCTTTAAGGCCCAACCACATAATAAGGTTCAAACAGCTGTGTGTGGCCCAAGACTTGTGCGATCGGCACTGCCTTGTGCGATCCACATATCTTGTGCGATCAAGCTAAATTCTTAGGTTGTACTCTGTGCTTAAACAATTGTACCCTAATTGTGCGACTGTGTTGTGCGACCGGGGCTTGTGCGATTGAGCCCTTGTGCGATTGGGTTTATTATCCGTGATTTATGGAAATCAGTTACACCATTTACTTGCAATTCAAATCTAACAGTTTCCTAACTTGCACCCATCGATTAAAACAATTAAACAGTTTCCAATCATGCAATTCATCAATCAAACTAAACTTTTACTAATTAATTCTTACGAACCCTAGTTAAACATATAACAACTCATCATCATCACATCGAATCAAATAACATAATTAACATCAAGATCCTAAATTCATCATCCAATAACTCAAACCAATTCTTATAATCTATCCGAATCCAAACACATATGGCCGATTACATTCATTCGGTTCTAGATCATTATTATCATCCCATGATTATCAAACCCTATATTGAACTAACATATTACACATGTGAGCCGATTTACATGAACACTAATCTCATCAATTTATTTCGTAATCAACCACATATCATTCGTAAATCATTAGGTAGAAACATATAAATCACAATATCATCTTACAAAACAATAATCATGAAACACTAACCGGTTAGAAGGTAGAACAAGGATGATCCGAATCAAGTAAGCTTCGAGAAGGAGGACTGTGGCCGCCGGCTTCGAGAGAGAGGGAAAGCGATTTAGGGTTTGCTAAACTTTGTGTGTTTTGGTGAAGTGTAGGATTTATACTAACACCCTAGGTGTTATACGAGCTAAGAGAGTGGGCCGAACCCTTCATGGGCTGCCCTTGGGTTTCGAGTATAAAGAGTGTGGTCCGAATGAGCTTGTACGATTGGACTTGTGTTGTGTGATTACATTATATACATACATTACACAGATTCACATAACATGTAACATTTATTCATTAAAACCAACATATCAATTAGTCACATAGAGTTCATACACGTTACATTAAGCACAAAGATGGGTCCTGAAATACGAGTTGTCACAGTAGTGGCGAGTCATAGTTTCGGTCAAAATACGTGTTTATGCGTATTTTGCAACGAAGCTATTTTTGGGTATCGAAAGACTTTGTTTTGATATAAAACTTGTTTTCTAACTTAGTTAAACATGTTTTAACATGTTTACCTCGTCACTCTTAGTTTAGTGCTTATATTGTGACAACTGCCACTTTTCGGTAACTTTCTTACACTTAAAGTACTCATTTTAGCTACATTTTTATGCATTTTGAACACTTGAACTGCGTATTTCGTGACATACACTTAGAATACTCATGGAATACTTACTTAGGATGCATATGATTCATTTTTATTAAGTACATTTGACACAGTTTAAACAATGCATCGAAACTACTAGAAAAGCACCTAGTAAACTACTATTCCGACGAAAACGCAGGATCCGCAGAAACCATCTAAATGACATCTTTAGGACTCAGACGGAAGTCCAACATCTAATATTCATTAAACCCTAACTAGGAATGCAAGAGTTTGATTTAAAACCTTCCCGCAGTCCGATAACACTAAAAACTGCCCGAAAAGCACTAAAAGCGACGATTTCAACACTTTTTCACAGAAATTCTGCAGAAACCAGCCAGTGCTATTTAACATAGAATTCATATGAGGATACCTTCGGGTATCATCTGAGGATACCTTCGGGTATCATCTGAACCAATAACTGCATCAATTCACACAAGTTACACAACTTAGCGTTCAAATAATGTCTAACCGAAACAATTCGAAATGAATATCCGAACAATATCAAATCTTTTTTTTAGTGACCATCTAGTGTTAATTGGATCGTTATGGTCTAGTAATGGTCATTTAACACCCTTTAAACACTTAATCACTTATACATATAACTTTCCTAAACAATTTCCTCAATAATCCTAACACTTTTAACAAGGAAAGTCATGAAACAAATTAACAAGGCAAGGGTACCCCCCTTTCATTCACGGTTATAACAACATGTGGGGCCCATTTTTTTACATTATTTCCAAAAATATCTTGCTTGTTACCCTTGATGCAAGTTGGTGAAGCAAGTGGGCCTAGTGGTGAAGTTAGTGAAGACTTATAACAACTTACCATAATCACTAACCACATTCATCTCATTTTCACCTTTACTTTCACCTAGTTAAGAAAACTCTCTCAACCTTCATATCCTAGCCAAGAACACCCACCAAAATCATTCACCATTTTAACACTTTTTGATGATCAAAATGGAGCTTGAAGTTACTTAAGGTGATCTAAAGCAATAACAAGAAGAAGCAAGCCATTCCATCCATTCCATAGCTTCCAAACACAAAGATCAACACTTTTTCATTTCTTTAATCATCATCAAGATCATCCCTAGCCATTAGTGCTAGAAGTAAGCTTCTAAAATCTCTTTTTCATACTTATTTATGTATTATTTGTTTAAAGAACATGTAATAAACTAAATAATCATGCAAAATAATATGAAAATACAAAGAAGCAAAATAATAATCATGATATAAAATTTTGTTTATGTTGTGATTTAAGGATGATTACTTGCATATTTGATCTAGTTTTGATGATTAGCATACAAATAACTTGTTAGATGATGTTTAAAAACATAATCTAACAAGTGTACATGAAAATGTTTAAGGTTTTTATTAAACATAAATGTTTAGATGGATGATCATAATCTTTGATTTTGTTAAAGTATATAAGGTTTTTCACTAAAAATAATACTTTTACAAAGTTATAAAAAGAAACATACAAGATGGATTTTTATAAAAAGTTTGTTAAAACTAGAAGTAAAGCATGGATTTTGAACTAGTTAACTTATGTTATGATCATACCAAAACCCTACATATTATTGATTTCATCTTGTTAAGATTTTGATATACATCTCATATGTTTTTATTAAGAAAAATATGAGAAGATTATTGGTGATTTTATAAGAAAAAGATATGTTTTATATAAACATGGCAAAGTATATATTTCAAAGGAAATATGGTCATTTTTCTTAAAAATCATAAGTTATAAAACTAGTATTTTTGACAAAATCTTTACTAGATTAAAAAGATTTTAAAGAATGGATCATACGAAGCGGAAAATGCCCAAAAGTGAGGAATTACAAACTATAGGGGCCAAAAGTGTCAACATGTTGAATTTATACCTCTGAGTGAACTTTTGGTAGACCCGAAGCTTTATAATGCTAAAATATACTCACTAGAATATGTGGTAAAAATTTCGTGAAGTTTCGATAACGTATGAGAAAGTTATGGCCAAAACCGTACTTGAGGGGTTAAAAGCGTCAACGTCGAATTTCATGGCTTTTCGGTTGAGCGCAAAGTTATCCGAGGACATTACCATGTTGGTAAATGTCCCAAGGTTCTTAAAAACCAAGTTTGGGGGTTTACGAGTCAAGATAACTAGCCGAATCATCGCGTGCGAAGACAGGGACCAAAACTGCCAATAATTGGCAAAGTTTGACAGCAGCAGAAGCCAGGCGGCCCGCCTGGACAGGCCTAAGCGGGCCGCGACCCAAGCCCAGTAACAGAATTCGCGAACTGTTGTGATTTGGGTCCGAATTTGAGTGTGTAACAGCTGTTTTCACCTCTCTAATGCTCCAATAAACATCCATGCATGCCTAGTGCAACAGTGTGCTATCTCCAAACATCTGAATCCTCTTTAAATCAGATCAAAAGATCATTTCTTTGGCATTTTCATTGTGACCAAGAAGCTCTCAACTCTCAAGAACACTCTCAAGACTTTCTGGAGCAAATCTGAACGACAAGGCCACCTCTAAGTGTTAACTAAGCATCAATAGGACCTTTGTAAGCTTCTATATCAGTCTCTAATTCGTTCTTGCCTTGATTATTAGTAAAAGTCAAAACCGTTGTCCTTGTAGTTTGACTTTTTGATTAAACGAGTTTTACTCAGTCATTTCTCAAATTGAAACCACATATATGTTGGTATTTATGTGGGAAACAAACCCTCAAAAGGGTATTCTCTGATTCCCACTTTATGCATGCTAATTGTCGAGTCAAACTTGTTTCTAAAAAGTCAACAGAAATGGTTTTTGTGAAAAATAGCTTAAATGGTAATGTAGATGACATGCAATCAGTTTGATCATCAATAATAGCTTTATATTGAATATAAGAATGTGTTTCACCATGATCAACTCGACAATCTATAGTATAAATACGAATCAGAACCGAAAGTCTTGTAAAACGACTTTTTCGTAGACTATCGATTCGGATCCGTACATGCATGTTTGAGATCTGTATTGGAGAGTATTTTTAACTATTTTTTTATTTTGGTAAAACTCTCTGGAATTTTTATTGCTTGAGTCTATGTTTAGCCGATTCATTTGCATGTTTCCGATTTATGCTTAAAGTTGACTATTTTGCCCCTTTTGATATAAAACATGATTTTTGGAAAAGTTAAAGAGTAGAAATCTTTATTACTAATATATAAACTTGCACCGAAAATTTCGGATCAGTTGGTGGTCCAGATTTTGACTTATGGCCAATAGCGTAAAAATAAAGCTTTATGTTTAATAAACGGCGTATTTCGCATATAACCCATTTCAAGCCACGTTTTGATACAAAACTTTTTACCCACTGATGTTATATAATATTTTGGGATTTTAGATGATTTTTATTTAATTTTTGGCTGATCATATCTTAGATCGCTAAGTTATTTCGGTTTATGCCGGTTTTGACCGTTTAAACCATAAAATGAGTTTTATACATTCTTTTGACCCAAAACCTTTTTCTACTGATTTTATATGTTAAATAAATTATTTTGAGCATTCTGGAAAAATAAAAATCTCAGCTTTCTTTTGAAAACCCGGAAACGGCTTTAAATCGCATTTTAAGCGTTTTTAACGCATAATAAGCGTTATACTCATTTTAAACATATAAGACTTATACCTACTGATGTGTTTAGTGTATTTTTATAAAATAACAGTAAGTATAAATATTTGAACTCAGATTTCCAGTTTTGGCAGTTTTAGCCCTTGTGAAATTACTAAAATACCCCTACGGTGCATAGTTTGATTTTAAATGTTAAAGTTTGGTATATGGGTCATACCCTACTGTTATAATATGTTAAATGAAGTATATTTACTGAATAAACCAGACCCGAAACTCAGATTTCTAATTTGACTCTTTTATAATCTTTTAGATGACCAAAATGCCCTTATTAGGCATAAATTAAGTTTAAAATTATTCCGGGCAATATAGAACATAACTTACTGATGTTATATCATATTTAAAGCGTATTATCTCAGGGAACTTGCATTTGACTCTTTTGGCTACCCGTAACGCCCTTTTTGCGTTCGGTTCGGTTTACGTAACTAGTTTGCGTAAATTGACCGAAACGGGTCAAACGTTATCATTTTTATCTCAAAATCCAGAATGTATTTAGTATACCCATATTATACAAGTATTCAAACTTGTTGGGTCTAAATCACATTCTATCCGGTCTTTCGCTTAATCGTGCGCTTGTACCGTTTCGTCCTTAAAACTAACCGGTCTAAGCTAAAGCTTAAATAAAAGACCCGTTAGAAATCTAATAGGTTATTATAAACCTTTGTTCCAGATTAGGAGGCCCAGTAAAAGCTACCTACACTTACTGTTTGTGATTCATACTTGCTCAGGTAAATACATTTTGACTTATTTTCCCTATACGGGCTTGGGGTACGGTATTTAAAATACCGCTTGATCGAGCGCATAAATCCTGCGCCCTATGGGTGTACAGTCTTGAATAGTTTGTGTTACTCGTTTAAACAGTCTTGTTCTTACTTTAGGCTTTGGGGGGTTATTGACCGTGTCCCGGATATCCTTGGCATTATCTTACGAGATGGCCACGACCAGAGCACGGGGTGTAGGCGTACACCCGGCGTGTATAACTCTTTAATGTGGTGTGTCATTTAATCTTTAGCCCGGACAGCAGATCCCGGGCCACCAAATGTACGAGTAACATGTAATTCGTTCACAAGTTTATATTGCATAATTATCCCAAGTTAATAAAAATATTTATGCCTTGTGCATTTAAATCAATTTTCAATCATTTTCAAAATGAGTCAGTTGATTTGTATTTACCAGTGTAAACTGACGTATTTTCCCAAAAGGTTAAGTGCAGGTACTATACGAACTAGGCTGGCTGTTTCCTAAGAGCGTCCACTATAGTCTCGCAAGCTTGGACGACAAAATAAACTGTTGAACAATTTTATCTTATTTTATTTGATCCGCCTGTGGATCCGTTTCAACTACTTATGATGTTATTATTACATTTAATTAAGGTTGAAATGTATCTATTCTGCTTCCGCTGTGCATTATTATATTGTGTTGTTTGTCTATGACGATGCCAACCACGTCACTGAACCCCACACCGGGCCCACCGGTGACACGTGGAGATCGGGGTGTGACATCAAGTCATTTATAAAGACCGAAGTGTCTAACAAATATAAGAACATGTGTAGGTCGCAACACTATTCTGGACGACCGCACGTGAGATCATAGTTACTTCTATTCACGGACGCGATTCTGTGAGTTCGTGTCCCCTATTCATTTTAAATGCTTTACAACTTTATAACTATCGGGGAAAATACATGTTCAATTGTATGTTAAGTCATGGAATGAAACACCTTTGATCATGTACGATTAGGGTCATACATCTAAGCACCATTAATCCAGTTTGGACCTAGGTACAGAGGGTTAGATCTAATGGGTTTTGGCGAGCCCCACTCTTGGTCGTGGACCCATACAGAAGAGTGCGTTTGTGTCCCAGTCGATAGTAGTCGACACGAAATCGTCTAGGTTTGGATTGCTTCCTAATTCGTCACACATATTAATGTCCTCGCGAAACATTAATGATCAACGATTTCATTGACGCTTTACATACTACATCATTACATACAAATACATCTTATACAACTCAAATTTGATGGATACAGTTTATACAACTCACATTTTATGGATACATTTTATACAATTCACATTTTAAAGATACATTTTATACAACTCACATTTACAGATACATCTCATACAACTAAACTGCATGAACTCGCCAACTTTTGTTGATGGTTTCAAACTTAACATGTATTTCAGGAAATTAGTGGACCATGCGGACATTTCAGTCAAGGAAAGCAAGTATCAAGACTCCATGCCACCATTTGAAGGGTGGTTGCCCGTTATATACCGCCTCTTTGCGGTGATATAGTGGTCAAAGCCTTGACATTTTAAGACTTACATTTTGATGTATAAAACAATGACAACTTATTTTCATTTGATGGTTTGTAACCAATACATTTAACTTATGTTGCGTTCTTTTGAAACGATTATGACAATGGCATTGGAGCTTGTTTTTATTCATTTAGTATGTTCACTTATATTGTTATGCAGTGAGAACCAATCAGATCACACCTCGCGCTTCCGCTATGAGCGGGTGTGACATATATAGGGTCGTAAGATAAGCGGTCTAAACAACCGCTTAGACTTTCGAACCCGACCCGTTTGGTCGATCGTTAGGATCCGACCAAACATATTTAGTGACCATAGTTGTATAACCTTCCGAGGTTATACCTTATGGTCACATCGTTTAGTTAGTGTTATGATAAGTAGTTTATATGCCTTAGAAAAATGACCAAAATGCCCTTTTTGCGCATAATTTTATTTTAAGCAAATGTAACCAATATCTTGACATCTAAACTGATTATATAACATAACTAGATATGTTAAGGCATATAATACTTGTCATAGGACTAGTTAGGCGTCTTGAACGCGCTTTCACGCGAACGACGCGTTAAAGTAGCGTAAGCTACCTTAATGGGTCGTAACGGGTCGTAAGCACTTAGGATAGGTTCTGATTTAAAATGTAGGCTTTGTTAAACCATATCACATGAGTTCCAATACTCATTTGGTTTACGATACCTCATTCTATCTGTTTCTTCGATTCGTGTCCCGATACACTAACATAGTATCCGTTACACTAGGAAGCACTTCGACACTTGAACTTTTGATCCTTTGAGCTTTGTTATATCACTTGAACAAGAACTATACGCAATCCTAGGCGAGTACATAGTTCCCCTCTTTTACCGTTTTCAAATGTTTTGGGATGATTCATATGTGTAATCAATTTATTTTCCAAAATGTATGACATATATGTGTTTACTAAGTGCTTTTATGTGTATTATTCCGATTATGCAAATACATGTTTATCTAAATCCTTAAAAGATCTATCTATCTTCATAGGTTGATTCTTATAGGATGTTTGAAGTACAGTCTTAGGTATTCCTATCTTTATAGTGAGATTTTTAAGAAATACTTTACAGGACTGCAATTATGGTTTTTGTGTAGATTGTTGGTGATTTAGATAACGAAACTAGATAATACAATAAGCACATGGTGGATACGCCGCTGGTACTTCTTATATATAAGTGTATTTATTGTATTACCCTTCGTGGTGTTATCCCGAATCACCATTAGGATTTAGGATTGTTTTGATTCAATAATTCAATGTAACAGAACCCACAATCCTTATAGCATCTATCTATCTTCATAGATTGATTCTCGTAGGAGGTTTAAAGTACCAATACTGGAGTCCTTGATTGGATTCATTGTGTGCTTTAATGTGTGTTTACAGGCTGATTGACATATTTACAGTTTATGTGTTTATGTGGTAGTTGTGATTTAGATAACGAAATGGGTGTAACAAAATAAGAACATGGTGGATACGCCGCTGGTACTTCTTATATATAAATGTTCTTATTTTATTACTCTTGTAGCGTTATCCAAATCACTTTAGGATTTTGTGTACTATTGATTCAATGTTTGTTTTTCCAGATCATTGAAGAATCTCCCATATCTTTATATGTTAGATTTTTAGAAGGATATCTAAAGTATTATTATAAATCATTGACTTGATTTATATAATACTCATATAAGTTTCGATTTATTTCAAAACAGTTATTACCAATCATTGATTGGATTTCTAATAACATATTAACGAGTTTTACAATGATTTCAAATGGCATAAAAATTACTTCGTAATAATCATATCGCCATATTCGAATACTTTTGTCACGAGTTTTCATAATAAAAAAAATTATGTATTGCAATGCTAAACTTTTGTCATTCTCTGGCTTCAAGACTTATTTTCAATCGACAACTCTCGTAGTTGCCAAAGTATTGCAATACCAAATGTTTTGCCATTTATATGGCTAACAAAGCCTATGTATTCGCCGACATTTTTATGCTGACTTTATTTTCACATATGTTTCAGGACTTTTGACTTTCAAGCATGCAACGCATAGGACTGCATCCGGACCTTAGACTTCTTTAATCGAAAGACAATTACATGTATTCTTTGTTTGTAAAACGATGTTAATAATATTGAAACAATTTAGTACCAGTAGCTGTGAGCAATTTGTAACGTGACTCCCCGATATTTCCGCCGCGTGTTGTTGTATTACGCGATTGGGGTGTTACATTGTTCCCCGTTTACCTGCCATATGTTTGTAATTTGTTATTATCAAATGAAAAAAAATATATAATACTAAAAAAGAAAATTAGCCAAAAAAAAGTTAGTGCAATTAGTTCATCTTTATCTACACTTTTGTTAAATATCTTTTAACCAGAATAATTTGAGCTGAATTCATTTATTTCTACACTTCAAACTAATGGCACATTGGTTTTTTGTTGACGTATATGTGCGTATTATAACAACTTAAACCTTGCAAAGTGGGTCATAGGAACACTAAACTTAGATTATATAGAATATTTGGTTATATTAATTACGATTTCAATACTCTAATGTTCAAGTACAACCTAGATGATATAAACTTAAAATTACAATTATATCATTTCGTAACCGAATCTCCACCGCAATGCGCGAGTAATTCCCACTAACATAAACACTATACAATGTATCACGAGATAATTGATAAATTAATTGAAATTGAGTATCATGTTGTAAATCATTGCTCACTGCAATATCGTACGAGTTTCCTACTAGCAAGGCATGTTTTATAAAGTTTAAGTAGATCCCACTAGCTGGTTATATTAGGTTATTCTGGAGTAGCGTTAGCTTTCTTTTAATTATATAGGAAAATTTGCAGAATACATTGCCGATGAAATGGAATCAAACACCGGTAAGGCCAATTTTGTCAGTACTCCGCAACATCATACGTCTTTCGAACCCAAAAAATCCACAACTCCGTTTCTGTATCCCCATAAAAGAATGCCGCATTAACCCATATGAAGTGCATGTATAATAACTTTTATATTAAAGACTTATTTTCCTTATTCGTGTGTTACTGTATTGCATCAATGGTTTCTTGAAACATTGCCAAGTTAAATGCTAAATTTATTAGTTACTAGACATGTGTAATGCTTATTACGTCTATCCAATCACAATGATGCTACAATAAATATTATACAAATAAGAAAACTACCAGAAACGAGTGTCGCAATGCAAAGTGTCGCCCCTGCCGCATCGCACGGGCACTCTACTAGTAAATACTTAGGGTATAAGGAGTGGTTAAACACTTCAATAGGTAAACTTTCAAATCGACCAATCAAGCAGTGCCACATCATTTTACCTATTATGTTTACCTATTACTCAAAAACGTTGGCGATGGTTTGACGTTTTGAAATAGAAAACTGTTTAAGAAAAAGAAAAATGTGTGATTGATTGAGAAGGTATAGAACCCACCGCACACCCCTCTCTCCCTTCACCGAGTTTCACCCATTTCGGTAAACATTCAAGCTGCAAAATGATTGGCAGTGGTTGAGATTCGGTGCCGGGTGGGTTTACCGCCCCCACTCCGGACACGAATAAGCAAACTAAAAAAAGAAGTATAGTGGGCACGTGGTATGGTGAGTGAAAATGAGTTTAAGAAAGGGCCACGCACGCCACTTCCTTATCTGCGCAACTTGAATGGAGCTACAGACGACGACGACCTCCCCTCTTTTCTCTTCATTGTTGGCTTCATCAAAACCTAATAATGTTAAATCCTCTGTTAGGCTCAAACTTGAAAGGAATCGTCGGTTATCTGCTGCCAAGACGGATGTCTACGGTGTGGAATTGCAATCGCAAGAGATTGTGAATCCTGTATATGTACCAACGCCTACCAATCGACCTCTTCGTCCTCCTCACAGCGGGTGGGTCTGTCTGTCTGTCTGACATTCTTTTTAACATTCATACATACTTGCCCTCCCTCAGTTTTTAGGGTTTTCATTTTATTTGTCAATTAGGAGGGAGGGAGGGAGGGTTTTAGTTTTCCATGAAGTCTAATTCAGGTTCTAGAGTAGACATGCATTGATTCGCTAACAAATACCTAATTAGTCATGTCTTTGACTCTTAAATCAGTTACCACTTTGATGGGACTACAAGGAAATTTTTTGAGGGTTGGTACTTTAAGGTTTCAATACCAGAACAAAGACAAAGCTTCTGCTTTATGTATTCTGTTGAGAATCCTGCTTTCAAAAAGGACTTAAATATTTTGGAGCAACTACAGCATGGACCGCGCTTTACTGGAGTTGGAGCTCAGATCCTTGGGGCTCATGACAAGTACATTTGCCAATACTCAAAAGAATCTCACAACTTTTGGGGAAGTAAGTAAGTTTACCACAAATAAATGAATGCTTGCTTGCTTTCTGTTATGTTTCATTTATCCTATGTAGATCAGATCAGTGGTTGATGATACTCTTTTATCATATTTTGTTTCTCTGTCATTACATATTCAAACCATCTACACTTTCTAGGGACTACAAAGAAACCTGTAAATTACCACTGAGTTGACTTTGTCAATGCACAGGTCGGCATGAGCTGATGCTTGGAAATTCTTTTAGTGTGCAAACAGGAAAGCAGCCTCCAAACAGTGAAGTTCCACCCCAGGTTGATTTCTTCACGGCTAAATTACTTTGCTATTAACGAGTTGATTGTAGTTTCCTATTCGTGCCAAGCTCTTTCCTTATACTAAATAAAAATATTTTGCATTGCCTAAGGATTCAAGTTGAAAATCTGCATCTGTGGTAAGAAACTAAAGATGATGTGAGCCACATGTAGTTTTTATTATTATTTGCAGGTTTTTAATCAGAGGGTGATTGAAGGATTCCAAGTTACTCCCCTGTGGCATCAAGGTTTCATCCGTGATGATGGAAGGTGCATTTCTTTTTCTCCCTTCTAAGCTTAAATCTACATAATAACAGGCACACGAGACTGTTTCTTTTGTTTACTTTAAACAATAAATATAAGGCTGTAATATTGATGTCAACTACCGTTGGTTACTAGAAATAATATAACATATATGTGTTAATGGGACTTTAGAAAATACTTCTACGGAGAAGGTTGGCAAGCGCACTTGCTAGTAGAAAGGAAGACTCCATGTTTGGCAATATGTTGGTTACAGCCGTATTTTGTTTGTTTGGAGATTGACATAAGGGCATAAGGATTAGGGGTGTTCATCGAATCGAATATCGAATTTTCGAATTATTCGAATAATTTTTTTCTTTTCCTTGAATTCGAATTCGATTCGTATTCGAATAAAAAACTCGATTCGTATTCGATTAAAAATTCGAATTCAAATAAATTCGATTTGATTCAGTTTCTTTTAAAACATGTAAATAACTATTAAAATGAAACATAAGTTTTAAAGCAGCCATAAAACATTCCAAATAAAGTACCATAAGTCTAACATTCAAAACGAGAATTCGGGAATAACCACTACAAGTTAATATTTTTAGGGTTAGAAATCTACTGATAGATTTGCTACTTAGGTTTTAGTTATGGGCCATGTAGTGGGTTTGGTAATCCGTAATTTTAATGCTTGGAATAAATATTGAAAATAATTTATAGTATAGCCCAATAAAAGTTATATATGTATTATATATAAAAATAATAAATAAAATGTATAATTTTTATTCGAATTTCGAACCGAATCGAATTTGAAACTATAAATTCGTATTCAATTCGTACTCGATTTAGTTGACTCGAATTGAATCGAATTCGAATTCTTATAATCGAAACGAATTCCTGATAATCGAATCGAATTTAATCGAGTTTCGAATTTTTCGAATTTGAAACGAATTCTGAACATAGTCAACGTTTTTTGATATGAGTACTGATATTAATGCGACATAGTACATGTGTTTAAACGTTGTTTCTAGAGATATAGCTTGATTGTTTGATACGTTTAACTATTAACTTCAGGACAAGTTATGCTGAAACTGTAAAAACTGCACGTTGGGAGTACAGCACACGCCCTGTTTATGGTTGGGGTGATGTAGGGTCTAAACAGAAGTCCACAGCTGGCTGGCTTGCTGCTTTTCCTGTATTTGAACCTCATTGGCAAATATGCATGGCTGGCGGACTCTCAACAGGCAAATCTCGTTTCTATTCACTCAAATTAGTGATCATTTATATTTCCTTATGTTTATTTATTTTAATTGTTGCTACAAAAAAGGTTGTTGTAACAAACACACATGCACACGCAACACACAGTCAAACACACAGGTTGGGGATGTAGACTCTGTTCGGCCAAGGGAGGTTTTTAAAAATCAACACAAATATCAATCTTTAGATGGAGTTTTCTCACGAAGAATTGCTTTTCTCGTGATCTCCCTATGTGTGTGTGCTTTGGAATAGGCTTTTAACACACACATATAGATCATTAATCAAAGGGGAAACAGTTGAGCATAAAGTGGACCAATGGGAAGATAAGCATATTAATAAGGGTAAATTACACTTTTCATCCTTTATGTTTGTACCGGGTTACAACGGATAGCCTTTAACTTCAATAATTACAGTCACAATCCTTTATTTGCAAAACCCGTTACACTCTACATTCTTTAGCACTAACCAGATTTAAAATTTTCAGTTAAGTTTATTCACTTAAGGGTATTCTGGTCAATTCATGCTTTTATTTATATGTTTAATAAATAAAACTATAAAAATTACATATACGCTTCATCTTCCTCAATTTCCTAACCCTAAAACCCTAACCACCACTATCCTACCATCGTAGCCAACCTGTTAAACTTGTATTTAACATTCGCATCTTATGTTCTTGAGACCTACTTACATCAAGTATACCCAAAGTGAGAGTCTTGCATACAGAAGATCTATTGAAACCCCATTCAACTTGAATCTCATCATAGGAACATGAGCATCAGGTACATGATGCAATTCTGTTACATCAGGCATCTTCAAAATCATTCTTTTAAGTTCACCGAAGAAATCCTCCTGTAAAAAAGCAGACCATCAGTGAGTTGACTCAACATCAAGGTCGGTAAAAGCCCTCATATCCCCTCGTCTTCCACCCGTCGTCATCTTCCATGTAAAAGCCCTAATTTTGGGTAATTGAAGCCCTAATTTTGAAATTGGGGTTTGTGATAATGATGATGGTTGATGGTGGTTGTTGTAAAGATGGTGGTGGTGCACGTGGTTGCTGGAGGGTTGAGGTGGTGGTGGGATGGTGGTGATGTTAGAGATGGAGATGGTAGTGGTTAGGATGTTGGTGTGTAGGTTATGTTTACATACATATATTATAGATATACATATATTAACAAATTAATGAATTTTTTATTGTTTTTAGTTTATTTATTATAATGTATTTTTAACGCGTAAAATGACCAAATTGCCCTCATGTGCATAGAGTTAACTGAAAATTTTAACTGGGTTAGTGTTAAGGACCTAGGGTGTAACGAGTTTTGCAAATAAAGGATAGTGACTGTAATTATTGAAGTTAAAGGCTATCCGGTACAAACATAAAGGACGAAAAGTGTAATTTACCCTATTAATAAAGTTACAACTTTATTAGATCACTAACAATATTTAAGTTGAAATATGTAATTAGTCTGTTTGAAGAAGCAGGAACACAAACTACATTATATAAGTATTAGGTTTAGCAAGTTATTGGATCTTATGTCGATTAGCCAGTCTGATTAGGTCATATGGTATAAAGATTGGATATAAGGTCCCTATTTCTAGTCAATTAGCAGCAGCATATGAATCCATAATCCAGCATGATGAGGGTAGGGTAGCAACAGGAGTGGAGTGGGTGGAAATCCAAGAAGACTTGTGCTTATAATAGAAGCATTCAGGAATCAGGAAGTATCATAAACTTTTGTGTTGTGGCACTTTGTTTTGCTTAGCTATTGTAATACTTTTCCAGGTTGGATAGAGTGGGGTGATGAAAGATATGAGTTTGAAAATGCTCCTTCTTATTGTGAGAAGAATTGGGGTGGAGGTTTTCCTAGAAAGTGGTTTTGGGTAAGTAGTATCCATTGCCTCTTATCAGTGTAGCAAAGTAATAAAATAAAATAAAATAAATGTATACATACATGTACAGGTTCAATGTAATGTCTTTAAAGGAGCAAGTGGAGAAGTTGGTTTGACTTGTGGAGGCGGATTACGGCAATTGCCTGGACTAAATGAAACATTTGAGAATGCTGCACTGGTATTGTATTAAATTAAACAAACTCTTTCATCTTCCGTAAAGTAAAGGATATGATGTTTGTATTTGTTGTTGTTCTCTTTCAGATTGGAGTTCACCATGGAGGTATTTTCTATGAATTTGTTCCTTGGAATGGAGTTGTTGAATGGGAAGTTGCTGAGTGGGGTTACTGGCACGTAACTGCCCAAAATGAGACGCATAAGGTAGAACTAGAGGCTTCAACCAAGGACCCAGGGACCACATTGCGAGCTCCAACTACAGAGGCAGGCCTTGCACCGGCTTGCAAAGATACCTGCTTTGCCCATTTAACTCTTAAACTTTGGGAAAAAGGATCTGCTGCTGCTGCTGCTGATGGGAAGGTGTGCTTTGTTTTTCAATAGACGTTGGTTTGGTTGTTGTTGTATCATTCATATATGAATTGTTGGATTTGGTTTGGCAGCTTATCTTGGATGTAACTAGCAACATGGCAGCTGTAGAAGTTGGGGGTGGGCCATGGTTCAACACATGGAAAGGCAAGACGTATACACCAGAAGTCATCAATCGTGCTCTTAACCTTCCTGTTGATGTGGACGGAATCCTTGGTTCCTTTCCATTGCTCAAACCTCCTGGTCTGTAGTTTGTAAACTCAAAAATTGCTGTAAATAGTGCCCATGAACCAAATCAGAAACAAACAAACAACCTGCCCATGGGCTAAATCCTAATATCTTATCATGCCCATATAGGGAGGGTTCATATTCTTGATTATGTTATGTCCGGAGTCTGCCAACTTGTTTTAATCCTTGTATGAAGTAAAAGCACCAATATACCCTCTGATTGGATTTAATAGAAAAGGACGGAAACTGTAACAACATATCAACAAAAATGATTTCTATCGAAAACTGAAATTTGATATTCGTGACACGATACGGAAAAATAATTAAAATATAGGTACCAACATGGTCCATTTCTTAGATATGGGCTATGGCAACCCGAATATAACCAATTTAATTTAATAAATCGGTACACCGGCCAAACACGACCGATCTAGCGAGTAAGTTGGCTCGTTTAAGGATGTTATTTTATGTTTATATTTAAACTAGATTATAACTCGGGAGTGCTTCCCGGACTTGAGAAAGTAAGTTATATTAAAAACTATATATGATTAATGCATACTTAAAATCATACAAAAATGTGTTGGCTATAAAAGACTTATAAACTTGATTATTATTTATGATTAATCACCGGAAGAAATATATTTTAAGTTGATTTTGAAACTGAATTATGATTGTCATATTATTCACTTTTTTATATTTTCTTTTAATCCTATTACAAATAGAATAATACTAACTGTGATACAATAATAAATATTTTTTTATAATTTTTTTTAAATTATCAAGATCATACAGTTCAAATATAAATAGTTAGTCATATCATGTGTATCAATTTAACATTTAATTTCATAAGAAAGTATATTAAAATAAAAAACTAATATATTATAAAAATTTGTAACAAAACGTGTTGTGCTCTTTTGAAGTCATAAATACTTTTAGTCAACAAAAACAAAAATGATTTTAGTGACATATATTGCAAAGTTTACATGGAATGAACCAAAACTATGACGTGTTTGACCTAACCGTTGCAAATGCTTAAAAACTTGCACATGTAACTAAATATAACATCCCCTATATATATATATACTAGTCTAAGTACTGGTGTGTTACACGGGTGGCTAATAAGAAAAATAACTATTTTAATATTGTTGTCGTAAATTTTTTAATTATATATACGTTAAAATATTAACGGAAATGATATAGAGTACACCAAATAATTGAAATACATGAATACAACAAAAAATCACAAGTCATTAAAGATCTTTTTATAAACAACATTAGTTGTTTTATTCGTAGGTTTGCCATCGTTGTCAAGTATCGGTAGCTTGACTCCATCTCGTCCTTTAACCCTTGATAAAGCTACATACAATTACCATGTGTGAATACGGGTTGTCTCAAGTACAAACCAACTTTTGATAGCGACTGCCCCTAGCTTTTGTTGATCGTCATTGCGAAACATACGGCTATTGGAAATTGCCTCCTTTGAAACGCACCTCTTCTCTGATAGATTTAGTTGACAAATTACTGCTCGTCTTGTTGCTCCAACTCCATTTATCAGTGCGGTGCCTCCTGTGATTTTAAAAATAAGCAATCTCAAATGCTTAAGTACTTTGTTATAATTAAGTAACAAAGGAAAGCATATAAGCTCATTCTAATATCAACTTAAATAGGAATTTAAAAAAAAGAGCAATTAGAATCAAATGAAGGGTGGTTCTGCTGGTGGCACGAAGATACTCCAGTGGTCCGTCAGTAATCCTAATTTGCCGTTAAAAAAAAAAGAATCAAATGAAGGGAAGCAAAATCACCCTTGATAGCAAACAACCTTTCAGCAAATTTCACTGTTAGCCGTGCCATCCCCCATGGGAATCCCAACAGTAGTCCCATGAGCCCTCACCAATCTCTATTTATCTGTCACACCCCGATTTTCACGTGTCTCACCGGTGGGCCCGGTGGGGGATTACCGTGACGTAGTTGGCAACAATATAGTCAAACCACAATATTTAAATGCATAGCGGAAGCATAAAGATAGATATATTCCAACCATTAATGTAATATCCAAGTATCACAAATAGTTGAATAAAATCCACAGGGGATCAAAATAAAAATATAAATATTGTTCAACAGATATGGCATCCCAAGCTTGCGAGACTCTAACGATGCTTAAGGAGTCCCCAGCCTATTTCGTACAGAACCTGCGTTTAATCTTTTGGGGAAAATACGTCAGTTTACACTGGTAAATACATTCAACCGACACTTTGTAAAATGTTTAATAAAAATTGATTTGAATGCACAAGGCACAAACTCTTTATAACTTGGGATAATTTATCAATCAAATCTTGTAAAAGAATTACATGTTCACTATGCGTTCGGTCGCCTGGGTCGTGCCGGGTTTAAGGTTAATAGACACGCCACAAAGCATAAAGCCGTGGCGGGAAAACCAACGGTTATACCTTTATAATTATAGACACCTTGTCGGGTGTACGCCTACACCCGCGTGTCGAGGTCGTGGCCATTTCGTAAAATGATGCCAAGGATATCCGGGACATGGTCATTAAGCTCCCAAAGGCGTAAAGCCAACAAAACCAATTTTAAACGGGTCACATTGATAATACCCAACTACTAATGAGTTGGGGTCAATTGCCCGACCAAGCGGTATTTTAAATACCGTAACCCAAGCCCGTATAACGGAAAATAAGTTAAAAGTATTTACCTGAGCAAGTAATAATCCTTAATAAACAAATGCAAGTATCTTTTACTGGTCTCCTATTCTGGAACGAAGGTTTAAACAACCTATTAGAATCCTAACGGGTCTTTAACTTAGCCTTAGCTTAGACCGGTCAGTTTCAAAGGATATATACGGTTTAATCGTGTGAAAGGCGAAAACCGGGAATGGAATGTGGTTTGGACCCAACAAGTTTGAAGACTTGTTTTATATGGGTATAATAACCACACTCTGGATTTTGAGGTATAAACGATAAGGTTTGACCCGTTTCGGCTAGTTTATGTAAACTAGTTACATAAACCGAACCGTGCGCGTAAAAGGCGTAACGGGTAACCGTAAGAGTCCTACACCGGTTTCCTAAGTTAATATGCTCTAAAGAGGTTGTGGTATCAGTAGGATACCTTCCATAATGCCCGTAACATGTTTAAATCCAATATACGCCCCGTAGGGGTATTTTGGTCATTTTAAAGGTTATAAAAGAGGTTTTCCGAGTTCTACAGGGAATCTGAGTTTCCGGAACAGTTTATAAAGTCAAAAAAATACTTTATTTATTATTTAAATTCAGTAGCAACTGGAATCGGGTCAAAATACCATGTAGAACTTAAGTTATGTCCGAAAAGGGCATATTCGGTATTTACCGAATCGATGCCATAACCGCAGGTTATGAGCAGGTTAAAAATAATTAAAAATCTTTAAAAATCTCAAAATATTATTTTACATCAGTGTGTAAAAGGTTTGGTGTCGAAATTTGGGTTTAGATAGGCCTTACGCTAAATACGCCGTTTAATTACTAAAGTTTCCGTAATTGCGCTATTTAGCATAACTCCTATTCTAGATCTCGGATTGACGTGAAATTTTAGTGACATGCTTAGAAATCAGTAACTAAGGTTATTGTCCTTTCACATGTCCAAAATTCTCGTCTTATAGTGAAAAGGGCGTTATGGTCAACTTTTAGGCGTTTAACGGAAATGTGCTAAAGACTCGGACAAACAACGAACCGGTCACAGAGGGTTATACCATCATGTAACCTGGTCCTAAGAGATTCCTAAGGCATATTTAAATCGTACCATAACGGGTCAGAACTGTAGTCAAAGCAAAAGTCAAAGCTTTGCGACTTTCGGTTCCGAACCGAGTCAAAATAGTAAATGGTCGGACCAAACAAGCTTAGACTAGTTAATATACTTATTATCATGTTATATGAGTGTCAAAACGGGTTACACGCTATCTACATTACTGATTGTCACACCCCCAAAATCCACCTGCGGATAACACCCGCTTCGAGGGCGTGACTGACCAGGATCCAGCCACCAATTATACCGAATACTTAAGTTGATAACAAAAGTAATACTTACTATTCATAAGCTTAGCAAATATTAAGTTCAGAGTTTAAAGTTTTAAGTTCCAAAACAGTATTAAGTAGCGGAAGCATAAGTACGGTAGTTTAAAACAAAGTTCATGATTCAAAATAAGGTAACACCCAACACAAGGGTGAACAGACACTACACGTCCCCAAGCTGCAAGCTCCTTCGTCACTGGTTACCTGCAAAGCATGCAGTAAGGGGTCAACAATAATGCTGAGTGAGTTCACTAGTTGTCCAGTTTTAATTACCAAAAACTTTGTTTCACCGGTTAATTTATCCGTTTATACATGCCATGGGGAGCTACCCCAAAAGTTTGCGACTAAACTGTTTTTCCAATACCGAACACTAGGTAACCGTTGCGTATCCGCAGGATGCCCCGATGTCAATGTTCTATCATCATTGACGGATTTCTGAGTACATTAGTTCACGACCGATCCCAAACCAGGGCACGGTGTGAGGCTGGTAAACACCTAAATAGCGCTATCAACTAATAACCCGTTCGCCTAACCCAGCGACTAATCGGTATTTGTAGTAGGGACTTGAGTGATAGAGTTTCGTTTAGTGCCGTTAGTTGCAATCCGTATAAACAGTAATTAACCAAAAGGTTTCCCAATACCCGGGAAGAAAAAGTAAGTTTTGTTCCCAATAACTAGGGAAGGTATGTAAATAGTATCCCCTTTTACCAGGGGATAGGGTTGTTAGTCTCGTGCCCCAAACCACCGGGACGCATGCTTTTAAGTTGTGAACTCACCTTGGGTTGCTCGGTAGGTTTAGGTTACTTGTCAATCACGTTGGTCACCACGTCCTAACATGGTTACCGGTATAGGTCAGGTTCGGTATACAAACATTCACGTAAAACACATACTGGCACGTAACATACATACAGGTAAACAGTCATGGGGTTATTGGGCCGGCCCTAACAGTAACACAGTCAAACAGAACACAACATCACAAAGTCCATTTAACAGATAGTCCAACACAGAATGGCCCAATAACTAAAATGAACAGCCCACTCGCAACCAGCTGGTCTCGAGTCGCAACCAGGTGGTTTCGGCTTGTCACGCTGTGGTTGCGAGTCGCAACCGTGGTCTCGAGTCATCACGTTTTGGTTGCGAGTCGCAACGGCGTGGTCTCGAGTCGCAATCTCGAGGTTTCGACTTGTCATGCTTTGGTTGCGAGTCGCAACCGTGTGGTTTCGAGTCGTAATGCCGTCGTTGCGAGTCGTAATCTGTCACTTTCATGTACACGTGATGATGCAGGTTTGACAGTCCACATTGTACCAAAATTTCAGGCCCAAATCCGGAAATGACCAATAAGAATTCTACAAACACTTTTCCTAAATTGACCATTACTAAAATATGGATCAAACATTGCCATTTTAAATCTTCAAACCATCTTCAACTAGTTCATCAAATGTTCCTAGTTTCTAGGGTTTTCTCCTTAGCAAAGTCATATATTTATGAACCAAAAAATCACATATTTACAACAAGATCATGATGCAAAATAAGAAATCATACATTATATATCCGAAACTTATGTTTAACAATCATCATTTTTGCAAGAAACTTTAAAGCATCATATGTTTGGCTATGAACACTAGTAAACTAGCATTTCTAGTTATTTTAAACATGTTTAGCAATTTTTCATACACAAGGTTTAACACACATAATCCAACTTCACAAGTTATCCAAAAATCATGTGCAACAATTTTTTAACTAACCATCTTCTAGTTCATACAATATACATAAATCTTATGCACATAGTAACAACACTAACCGGTTGTGAAGAAGGAGGATGAGCCGAAAGAAAGGAAGAAAATGAGAGAAGATGAAGTGTCCGAGTGATGGTCTTGACCGAGTGTCTTGTCCGATTTGTTCCAAGCTTGAACCGAGATCAAGGAGAAGGAAAGTGGTGTTTGTAGAGGGTTTTCTAGTGAGAGAGATTAGAAGAAGTGTTGGTGTGTAAAATGAAGCAAGTGGGGAAAAGGGTGGGATTTATACAAGGGGTCACGAGTTGGGCTTGGGGGTTTCGGCCCAACCGGTTTCGGCTCAACGGCCCACTCGAGACCGAGTGGCCCACTCGCAACCGCCCGGTTGCGAGTCATGGTCTCGGGTCGTGGTTTCGGCTCTCATATATATATATAATACATACATACATCACATATCATGCACAAAGGTCACGTTTTCATTTAATAATATTTATATTCACAAGATATTACAAGGTGATCGTTCGGAAAAACCTCGAGTGTCACATTATCCCCAAGTTTTAAGAACTTTCGTCCCGAAAGTTGAAGCAGCCACTGCCAAGCTAGCGTGTTTTAACGGGGTGTCACATCATCCCCCCGTTAGTTTGGAATTTCGTCCCGAAATTCGGTTGTAGCTTCAGTGCTGGGGTTTTCGTTTGGGAATAACTGGGGATACTTGGACTTCATCTGGTCCTCCCGCTCCCAGGTAAACTCTGGGCCGCGCCGTGAGTTCCAACGAACTCGTACAAGGGGTATCTGGCTACGTTTGAGGGTTTTGATCTCTCGATCCGTGATCTCAATCGGTTCCTCAGTAAAGTGTAGCTGTTCATCAATAGTCAGTTCCTTAAAAGGAATTACAAGTGTTTCATCCGACAAACACTTCTTCAGGTTAGATACGTGAAAAACGTTGTGCACTGCACTCAGCTCTGCAGGCAGGTTTAATCTATAAGCAACCTTACCGATTTTCTCGGTAATTTCGAATGGTCCAACATACCGTGGATTCAGCTTGCCCCGTTTACCGAAACGGACCACACCCTTCCAGGGTGAGACTTTTAGTAGAACCCGGTCCCCGACCTGGAATTCTAACGGCTTCCTACGCTTGTCAGCGTAGCTTTTCTGACGGTCACGAGCTGCCGCCATGCGTTGCCTGATCTGCGAAATCTTTTCCGTTGTATCTACTACCAGTTCTGGGCCTGTAAGTTGACTATCACCAACTTCCGCCCAGCAGAGAGGTGATCGGCATTTACGACCGTACAATGCCTCAAAAGGTGCCGCCTGAATACTAGTGTGGTAGCTGTTATTGTAGGAGAATTCCACCAACGGTAGATGCTTCTCCCAGTTCTTGCCAAAATCGATCACACATGCTCTAAGCATGTCTTCCAGGGTTTGGATGGTGCGTTCAGACTGCCCATCCGTTTGCGGGTGGTAAGCGGTGCTCATGTCCAAACGTGAGCCAAAGGATTTGTGCATAGCTTGCCACAACTCGGAAGTAAAACGAGCGTCTCGGTCGGAAATAATAGAAGTTGGCACCCCGTGCCTGGAGACTACTTCCCTTAAATAGATTTCTGCTAAGGTAGAAAACTTGTCTGTTTCCTTAATGGCCAGAAAGTGTGCAGACTTAGTCAAACGATCTACTATCACCCAGATAGTATCATTCCCGCGTTGAGATCTAGATAGCCCTGTAACAAAATCCATGGAAATCTGTTCCCATTTCCATTTCGGGATTTCGGGTTGCTGTAGTAGGCCTGCTGGTTTCTGATACTCGATCTTGACTCTTGCGCAGGTCAAACATTTGCCAACGTAGGCTGCTATGTGGGCTTTCATGCCAGGCCACCAGTAAGTGGTCCTTAAGTCGTGGTACATCTTATCTGCACCAGGATGTACTGAATAACGGGACTTATGGGCTTCGTCCATCACAAGCTCTCGTAGATCTCCGTAAAGTGGGACCCAAATGCGCCCTGCCACATAGTAGGCGCCGTCCTCTTTCTGTTCCAGTTGTTGTCTCGATCCCCGCAGGGACTCAGCCCTGATGTTTTCCGGTTTCAGAGCTTCAACCTGAGCTTTTCGAATCTGGGTAGGGAGACTAGACTGGATGGTAAGTTGCAATGCTCGCACGCGCTTTGGTACAGTGTCTTTCCGGCTGAGGGCGTCTGCCACGACATTGGCCTTGCCCGGATGATACTTGATGGCGCACTCATAGTCATTCAGAAGTTCAACCCATCGACGTTGACGCATGTTTAATTCCTTCTGCTTAAAGATATGCTCGAGACTCCTGTGATCGGTGTAAATGGTGCACTTGGTACCGTACAGGTAATGTCTCCATATCTTAAGCGCAAATATCACTGCTCCCAGTTCTAAGTCGTGTGTAGTGTAATTCCTTTCGTGTGTCTTAAGTTGTCGAGAGGCGTAAGCAATAACTTTCTCGCGTTGCATCAACACGCAACCGAGCCCATGAATAGACGCATCGCAGTAGACCACAAAGTCGTCAGTGCCTTCAGGTAACGAGAGAATAGGAGCACTGCAGAGGTTATCCTTAAGCCTCTGAAAAGCAGATTCCTGTGCTTCATTCCACTTGTAGGTGACGCCTTTCTGAGTGAGCGTAGTGAGGGGTTGTGCAATCTTTGAGAATCCCTGGATGAATCTGCGGTAGTAACCTGCCAATCCCAAAAATTGGCGAACTTCAGTCGGAGTCTTAGGGGTAGGCCAATTCTTTATAGAGTCGATCTTAGCCGGGTCGACGTGGATTCCGTCCTTGTTAACCACGTGCCCAAGGAAATGGACTTCCCGAAGCCAGAAGTCGCATTTCGAGAACTTGGCGTACAGTTGCTCATTGCGAAGGAGTTCGAGGATAAGGCGTAGGTGCTGTTCATGCTCTTCCTGACTTTTCGAGTAGATCAAGATGTCGTCTATAAACACGATCACAAATTTGTCGAGGTAGGGTTTGCATACTCGGTTCATAAGATCCATGAACACTGCAGGGGCGTTGGTCATTCCAAAGGGCATGACGAGGAATTCATAATGACCATAACGAGTTCTGAATGCGGTTTTGGAAATATCTTCATTTCGGACCCTTAACTGATGGTAGCCTGATCGCAGGTCAATCTTGGAATAGTAGCTTGATCCTTGCAGTTGATCAAACAAATCGTCGATTCGCGGGAGAGGGTAACGATTCTTGATGGTAACCTTGTTCAACTCACGATAATCAATACACATTCGGAACGTGCCATCCTTCTTCTTAACAAAGAGTACCGGTGCTCCCCAGGGTGATGAACTAAGACGGATAAATCCTTTATCCAAAAGTTCTTGTAGTTGCGTCGAGAGTTCCTTCAATTCTGCGGGGGCTAGTCGATAAGGTGCACGAGCTATAGGCGCTGCTCCGGGAGCTAGCTCGATTTGGAATTCGACCTGACGGTGGGGAGGGAGTCCAGGTAATTCCTCAGGAAATACCTCGGGATAGTCGCGTACTACCGGAAAATCCTCAATCCTCTTCTCCTTTTCCTGCGTGTTGGTAACAAGTGCTAAGATAGCGGTGTGCCCTTTTCGTAGACACTTCTGGGCTTTCAAGAACGAGATAACGCCGGAGATTTCTCCACCTTTGCTACCTTGTACAATGAGGGGTTTGCCAGAACGGCGAGGAATACGAACTGCTTTCTCTTGACAGAGGATTTCAGCGCGATGCTTGGATAACCAATCCATACCAATAACGACGTCGAAGCTTCCAAGAGTAACAGGGAAAAGGTCGATACTAAATGTCTGACCAGACAACTCTAGTTTGCAACCCTTGACAACGTGTGAGGCCTCGATGTTTCTACCATTAGCTAACTCGACGAGGTGAGGAGAACTTAGTAACGAAAGCGGACGCTTAAGCTTCTTACTAATACGTAGGGATACATAACTAGCATCGGCACCGGAATCAAATAACACAGAAACATAACGATCATCTAGTAGGAACTTACCCGCCACGACATTGGGGTCATTCCTTGCTTCACCAGCTCCAATCACGAAAGCTCTTCCTCTAGCACCATTCCCAGCATTGTTGTTCTGATTGTTGTTCCCAGCTCCCTGATTGTTGTTGCGGTTCTGATTCAGTTCAGGGCAATCCTTCTTAAAGTGCCCCTCAGCTCCACACTTAAAACATGCCCGGTTGTTTCCCTGCTGCTGTTGCTGTTGGGGTTGTTGCTGATTCTGTCTTATTGGGAACTGGCTTCTACAATCCTTGGCGTCGTGCCCCATCTTGTGGCATCGCTGACACTGGCCCTTGTTACATGCCCCATTGTGGTGCTTGTTACACTTGTTGCACTTAGGGTAGCTTCCCCGGTAGCCACCCTGTTGCTGGGTGCCTTTGTTGTTTTCAGTTTTCCTTTGCTGTGCTGGGGCCTGAGTGGGGTTAACATCCTTGCTTTGACTTCCTTCCCACTTACGCTTGCTGTCACTAGAAGTTCCGACAGTAGCACCGATCCTTTTGGGCAACCTTCCCTCCTCTACGGCCTGATCAGTGAGTTTGTGAGCAAGTCGAACAATCGGCTGAATGGTAGTGTGGTTGGCTGAAGTGACATGGCTTCGAATTTCTGGAGCCAAACCCTTGATGTACAGTTCGATCCTTCGGTACATTGGTCGTGACATGTTTGGGCAAAGAGCAGCATAGTCGTTAGACAGCTTGGTGTAGGTTTCAATTTCCGACCCAACCATCTTGAGCTCATAGTACTCGTTTTCAAGCTTGTGGATGTCATCCCGGTGACAGTATTCATCCTTAATCATATCCTTGAAATCCTCCCATGCGGTAGCATTAGCAGTTTCCAAACCAAACATCTGAATCTGCGCCTTCCACCAAGAAAGCGCGCTTCCTTCAAGTGTAGCAGTAGCAAATTTCACCCAATTTGCAGGGGGACACTCGCAAACAGCAAAAACAGCTTCAATTTTCTCAATCCAATGCAGAAGACCTATGGCACCCTCAGTGCCGTTGAAAGGGAGAGGCTTGCAATCCATGAAAGTTTTGAAAGTACACACTGGTGGTTGCGCAGGTGCATGCTGACCTGTTCGTGAGAAGCGAAGCGTATAGGTTTAGAGGCGAAAAGTCGATGTGGCGGTAGGATCTAAACATCCTAAAACAACGAGCTTACCTATAGGGTGAGCTGCAAAAGCCGCAGCCACTGTGTTGAGCAGGTTAGTGAACTGAGCCTGCGTCATGTTAATGTTTCCTCTTCCGCGTCCACTCATTGTCTTCATAACCAGAAAACACAGTATGAGTGTGATGTCGTAGTGTAGCGAGAATGAGATAGAAGAGAGAGGCGTATCTATCTAGTTTAGGCACACTAGTACGTATATCATAACAGGAAACATAAAGCAAACAAGTAAACACTGGTCCGAGCTATGAAGTCGAATGTGCCGAGCCTTGCACTTGGAGTGTAGTGTCGTTACGAGTCACGGGTTATAGTCTGGTTTTCTCCAAAAAGATTTTTCCCCCTTTTTAAAACCAAGTTCACTATAACCAATGGCTCTGATACCAATCTGTCACACCCCCAAAATCCACCTGCGGATAACACCCGCTTCGAGGGCGTGACTGACCAGGATCCAGCCACCAATTATACCGAATACTTAAGTTGATAACAAAAGTAATACTTACTATTCATAAGCTTAGCAAATATTAA